>NW_025110087.1:257649-536678 GCF_011392965.1 Frieseomelitta varia
ATTCAGTCACTTTGTATTAGTTGAGAAATATAAGTATTTATTCCACATAACGTCTCATTCATTCCATAAAACATCTCTCCGGAGGTTGTAAAAGGCACGACGAGAGAGCGACGAGCGAAGCGGGCAGCAACCAACGTTCACCGTCGAGCTTGCCGTAACATAGAGGAAGCCTAAAAGGCCATTGATTTGGATTAAGCTTCGGAAAAAACATGACATCCATGAAAGAAAAAAACTGTAGAAAAAAGGAAATTAAGTCTAAATAATTCGTTTTCATGTTGTGATAAAAGTTACTTTCATTACTGTCCACTATTATAATTTTAATTTTCTGTATCGTTCGTCATATTATACGTATCCTGCCCATTTTTACATTAATGCATAGAACAAATTTTGCACGAGTGTACACATTTCTTTTATCCAATCAATTTTTGATACATAATATATGAACATTATATGTAATCTTCGCGCAGAACGAAACACACATGCGTCATTAAATATTCATTTCCTTTTTAAAAACCTAATTAAAACGACCTTTGAAAATGAATCGTTAACACTCCTATCAGAAAACTAGAATATACGAACATTAGTACTTTAAAATATGTAAATATTAAAATCAACAAGTATATAAAAACATGCACAAGATAATATGTAAACGATTCGTTTTTATCAAAAACTCAATCAAGACGTACATTTATTACGTCGTAATTTCATTCGTACAAAAACTCGTGCATTCGTTGTAACGTCAGAATCTTTTTATTCACAAAGTTTGTGATTACAATTCGATTAAATACAAATTTTGTACATTGTGATGCATTATGAAATTACATTATTTCTGTGACGTGTTAATTCCACGATAGAGAGCCATTTAAAGAGATTTAAAGAAATTTCAAGCCTCTTCTCGACAGGAGAAAATTTTCTCGCGCTGAATGAAATTAAGCATCGTAACTTACTTAAGCTATAAACACTATAAAAATTCACGGTGTCTCATTTTCTCCCATAATTTCTTCCTTTATTTCTGATCTGCAATTAACATCTATCACTCCGAGCTTCAAATCGACAGATACATACTTGCAAGGAAGAGACTCCAAATGTCTTTTTAGAAAAAGAAAGTCTTTTGAAATTTTCCTCTAAAAAAACTCTTTTCTTTAAAAGAAAGTCTCTTAAAAAGATTTTCTCTAAAAAAAAATTTCTTAAAATTTCTCCAAAGAGAATTGAAAAAAAAGAATCTCCAAGAAACATTTATCATCCATAGAAAAACGGTCTCTTCAACTCAATGCTTCGCGAAAATCTTCAAACTGCGCTCTAATTAGTTTTGATCTTGTTTTCGTGATCCTCAGCCTGATTCTGCCTCTCTTTGGCGCGAGGTTTTTGTTCGTTGCTGGACAGGTAAGACTTTTGGAATAATCTGGCAAACAGAACGAAATAACTAAGGTACATAAGCAGACCGAAGGTGGAGTTGAGAACCGTCGCGTGGCATTCCTTCTGGCCCTCCTTTAGGTAGTAATACGTCGCCCCTGTCACGAAAGTGCCAACGACCATTTGCAGTAGCTGCATCGTGGTGATTATCATGGCAAACCATTTCGGCAGTTTGAATTCCATTGCTTTTGCGGCGTAGTATGAATACATCCAAGAGTGGACGAAGTAGTTCATCACAATGTACCATCTGGCTGTACCGACTAGTAGTGCGTATGCGTGCCACGTGTAGTAGATGACTGTTATGTGATGGTACCAGTGCAACAATATCAACTGCTGTTTTCGTAGGACGATGAACACCGTATCCCCAAGTTCTATGATCTTCGACAGGGCGAATAGGCATGACCAAAAGGCGCAAACACGGTCATGCGTGTAGTAACTGGAAAGAAAATAATTCTTTTCTTTTTATTCTGAATTATGAATCAATACCATAGACAGGTTAACTACTAAAGTGGTCAAAACGACCAACTTGGAGTTTCTTCGTGGAAATTTTATACGTTTGTAACAGTGTATTTTCAGAGTATGTGAAATATGAATTTATGAATTACTTTGAAGAGGTTAACACTCGTTTTGTTAACACTAGACTTACCAAAAGAGCATGTGAAATATGAATATGTATGATATAAATTATGAATTACTTCAAAAAAATTAATTACTTGTTTTGCTAACACTGGAATTACCAAAACGGTCAAAACGATCAACTTGGAGTTTTTTCACTTGTCTTTTTTTCAGTGACTCTAAGCAGCTCATTAAACGAAGTATGACGTATTTTTAATCTCATCCTGTATTTTTCATCCCAAATTGGAAGTTACCTGTTCGAGCAAACGCTATAGTAAAACCCGTGATGCTGTAACACGTGGAAAAATTCCGGCGCCGTTCTCGTAAATCCTATAATGGAGAACAGTGCCAGCGATGCGCTCCACAACGCAAGAGCATTTCTCAGATTGAACTTCGGCTTGTCAGACATATAACGTTTCCCTCCGAAAATAACAATCAGATAAATGGCAGTGTAGTAGAAGCATTTCCACCAGTGATCCCTCATCCACAAGTAAGTATCCCAGATGAAGTCGGTCGTTTCGAAGCTGAAAGTGACCCAATGCTCAGGGCCAGTGGCGTTCATGAACTCCGTCCCGTTCATCTTGAAATGCTCTCAAATGTCTGAAAAGAAAGAAAGTTGCCATAATCCTCTCTCTGTTACTCTCAGTTTAGAAAATTGAAAATTCGACAGAATATATAATCGGAATATTGATGTTCAATTGATAAAATAATAGTGACAACAGTGACAGGTATTTGATAAGATATTTAATTAAAAAGGAAAAGGAAAAAAGAATAACTAAAAGAAATTTTAAAAATTGAAGAACGAATTAATGTTTGACAACATTAATATTGATATTGATAAGATAAGACAACAGTGACAAAACATATTCGAAACATTAATATTCATATTGAGACAAAACATATTTCATAAAATTTTTAATTAAAAAAAGAAAAAAGAATCGCTCTTATTATTATTTCAGTCTTTTTCTTTTTCTTTTTTTAGACTTTTCTGTTGACACTGGGAACTACCCGGTGCGATGAAAATAAACGATTTGTAATTTTTGCTAAAAATTGTATAGATTTCTATGAATTCTAAAGCAATAGAAGTCTGCAAAATTTCCACAAAAAATTATGACTCACTTCGCGATCAAGATTTATTTCAATATCTTGGAAAAATTGCAGGTCAATTTTCTCAATTCTCTTCGTTGTCACATCGAAACGTTTAGGTAAAAAGTAACAAGTTGAAATTTTTCTATATATTTATAGATAATCTATATTGCATAACAATATCTTCTACCGGTCTAAAAATGCCACGTTACATTTTTAATACCATAACTCTGCAGACACGAGTAACAAAGAGAATGATTTAATTCCAATTTAATTTATTCTATCCAATTCCAATTTTATCCTATTCCAAATTCTATATTATAATTTATTTAAGAGCTCTTAGTTTTCTTTTGTCGTAAAACAAGAAATTTAAATGTTAGCACTTACTCAGATTTAACGCAGATTTTTGTACGAGAGAGTGATCTATTCCAAGATTATTTCCTTTTTCTCCGTTTCCGTTCTGTCGAATGTTTCCTGCATGAATCAATAACCAGCGTAGATAAAAATTCGAAACTTCCACTGGCTTTTTATTCTATTTCACTTCACCAACAAATTAAGACTAACAACTATGTTCGTATGTATCTAACGTAATTTCTGTAGAACCCCACTCTGCCCAAGGAATATATCTACACACACACACACACACATATGTATATGTACACGCACTCGTATAAATAAAATATAATAGCGAATAGAAGAAAGCAGGCTTGCCTGTAGAAGCAAAAAAACTTATCATTCAAATTAATATTCATCGTTACATATTAATGATTTCTGCATGTTATACTCGGCAATTTCGATGACGATAAGTTAGGTAAGCTTTTCAAGTAGGAGCACTTCTCGCGTCAGGGAATTTATTCCATTTATTATTTATTATAATATGTTTTGTTCCCTGTGCTAATTGCATAAGAATTGTAATTGTTTGGTCAAATATCAATGAGATCAATGACTGTCGTAAGTCAATTACCATCTTGCTCATTGTTTGCTTTATTGGTTTAATTTCAAACTGTTCCAACGTTTGGCAGAATAAATAATTTTAATATTCGTTCCTTTACTTGTTTGTTATCTGTGATCTAAGTGATTTGATTTCACCGCGGTGATATTATGTAGTATTCGAGATTAGATTGAAAGAAACGAATGAGTATACATTTGTATATCTGTGGATTACGGGAAACACACTTGCATCTGTGTATATACGGAAAAAACCACGTGCCACGTACTCTCACTTCTGGGGCATTATCATTTGAAGTTCGTAATGCGATTTTTCGAAAAATGTGCAAACAAAAACTTGCGTTATTGTATTATCCATTTTCCATTTTCTTACTCTTAATGTTTCTCGGGGTAATTTCAAGCCTTGGTCGTCGGTAGATCTAGCGTTCAAAAAAAAGAAAAAGAAAAAAATGTGAATCGATTTGTGCAATTACTCTGTGAAATTATTTAAATAATATCGTGTGAAATAATATCATAGCCAGCAATTTTTGAATAGTAATTTTAAAATGTAATAATTCTGTGTAAAAGTTACTTTGTAGATAAATTTCTCAACGAGCGGGGCATCTGTAATAGTGGTGAAGAATGAGGCAATAAAAAGTGATTTAAAAAAACTACATAAAGTATATGTTAGACTAAATAGTGCGTTCCAAGATTAGAATGTGATTCTAAATGATTTTTAATTGTCCGTTTATATAATGCTTAAAATATTTTCTTTTAAAGAAAGTATAGGAAAAGCTATAATTATGATAATTGCACGATTATTTACAGCACAGTTTTTGTCCCTACTATGCTGATCACTGGCATTACTTTTTCCACTACATCGATCTCTTCACTTTTTCACTAGTTGTAAAGAAACTAATCAACAGGTTGAGAGAGTGGTGCGAGGAAATTTCAGTATAGTGGAGTGGGGTCAATGCAGTGGAGGGGGCAGCACCAGCGATTAGAAAAGCAAGGGTCCTCGGGCCAGTTAGCCGGTTCTGATTTAAGAAATCAAATAACTGAATGATATGCTAAAAATGACCAGAAGATATTAAATATCTGTTGTACGATTTGATGATATATCGTTTGAAAAATGTGAAACTGAGACATAGCGAACCACAGCATTAAATCTATAAAATACTACTTTAATTTCTATTGAAAGGAAGAAACTAAGTACAGTTGATTTTCAGACTTAATTATTTAACATGTACATTGAAGAGATCCTCATATAGGGTTGAAGTTATAAAAAAAAAATTATTCTCACAGAAATTGCTTGGTATAAAGGGGCACATTATGTAGTATAAATGGTATTTTGACATCAAGCGGTCAAGTTGATCTTTTTAAATAGAATCATATAATTTTGAATGATTTTTTGAGTATTGAATGATTTGTCTGAGTATTATTTATGAAGAAGTATTATTATCTTTGCGCATAATATATCCGCGTATTTGAATATATTTCATTAGATTCGATGGATTCACGTTATTTGAATAACGTATTTGTATTTTTATTATTATCTTTACTTTATCTGGAATTCGAAATCGTCAACATACAAACCATGTGTTAAACGTTTCAAAACCATTTCGATGTTTGAATTATCGCTTGATCGTTTGGAGCTCGTTGTTTTAAGATGTTTAAGGATATTACCAGCATCTTTTCGTGTATTGCAGCATCGAGGATTTTACCATATCGTTTGCTCAAACAGATAAGTTGTTCACTTTTATTTTCCTTAATTCCATGCGATATATACGACTTATCTTGTACGACTTATCTTCCGTACGGTGGTTACGAAATTGTAATTGGGAAAGTAAAAAAACTCCCATAATCGCCTTCTATGTAGAAATGAATCCGCTCGATCATCATCCGACGTCAATTGGACAAATCAGCATATGAAATCGATTGCACTGTGACACGTGACGCGTCACCTGATTCGTTCGAAAATGTCAGGCGATTTCAATATCGACATCGAGTTGACTCAGATGCACATCTTCAATAATAATCTGCACTCTTGCTGGGGCTCCTCTCTCTCTCTCTTCGAGCGCGACGCTCGCTGAAATTTAAAATCGACGCTTGAATCTTTTTTTTTTAATTAGACTCGCGCGAGGGAGAGCGTACCAATCTGCCCGGTCCTATCTGCTTACAATTTTATAATCATCTCGTCTGCTTTAACATTTAAAAAAAAATGATAAAAAGAGAACAAAATATATCAGACACGCTCACTCTGTAATTCTTTGAACAGACGTACGCTACTGAGAACTATTGCATAAAATATGATAAAAAATTTGCATATATTACGATGTGTACGTTTAATTGAATGTATTCAATTTCAACGACTCGATACATATACTCGACACTTGCGAAATTTATTAATATTTCAAAACCGACTGTTGAAGCAAGTACCAAGATTGGCACCAAGTTCCAAAGTTTAATCACGCACATGTAAAATGTTTATCAGGCACGACACATTGACGTATTAAACTGTATTGAGCTAAAAAAAAGTTACTAATATGCATCTGGTTTTTATGTCTAACGAGCTAATAATCGTCAATTTATGACTTGCTTTAATAATTGAATAAATTGGTGAAAATGTTACAGTTTGAGTAAAAGAAATTAGCAATAACTATTCAGTACAAACGTAAGTAAAATTCGACAGTAAGTGAAATATTCCCAAAGCACGTGTCTTTGAAAACACGAAAATAACATTTGAAATTGTTGCTCCGATTCTGAGATCCGCTCGTCGCACGTGACACACACACCTCTCTGCATGTATTCAACGTTTCACCGGTCTGGAATTCTGTTAAAATTACATTAAAATATCAGAATGAAATAAAGGTAGTTCCACGTTAATTGTAAATGAATATTTAGAACCTTATGAATATTTAACAAACAAATCTATCCTGAGTTAGTACAAATAAAGTACAGAAGAAAAAAAAAAGACGTTTATCATTCATGAGTATAGCAAACTCAGCAGGTTACTGTGCTTGTAAAAACTTTTACGTAATACAACCGATCACTCGTACCGATTCAGATCTTTTATCTTTATCAGCACGCACGGTTGAACCAATAGCCAATATAATATAACCAAAGAAATAAAAATGCATGCAACTCACGATTAGATGCGAAGAATATTGTCATCATGGCAGTTGTTGTACGTGGAAGGAGGGGGAGAGTTGTTGCGAAGCTCGTTATTAGATAATTATTTCTTTTCTGGAAAAAATTTGATTGAAAAAGACAAAATGATTGATAATAATAGAGCGTACCGTTTCTCTCTTGCAAAGGATCTATTTTCTTTCCGACTTCAGAGATCAAAGAGATAATAATAGTACGGATAAAATGATGAAATAACGATTAATAAAGTATCGTTAAACAATTAATCAGTAAACATTACGTGGCCAAGTGGTTCAATCCCGCAAGTTTTGACAATGCAATAATAACAGTTTCATGTTGGTGGTATGGACTATGCACAGAACAAATTCAAATTGAATTATTCAACTAATTATTTGGAAAAGCGAAGTCTTTCTCCTGCAAGAATATCAATAATGAACATGTTATATATATATATACACGCTTGTATAAGCGCATATTCATGTGTCTACACTACGTGTTAATTCAATTTCCTCAAAATCAGAATTTACTAAATGGGCGAATAGAATACAATAGAATACAAGTGAATTAGAATACAATTAAACGCGACACCTTTTTTGAATACAGTTACATTTTGCAATGGAAAGTAGAATTATCGTCTATGCTAAATATATTTGTTAAAAAATATAACAAATCATCATTTAAGTAATCGTTTAAGTAACACCTACATAAACGTACTCGACGGTACAAAAATAAATATAAAAATTGTTGATTGCAGCCTCTACCTGGTGACCACTCCAAATCCGCCATTTTGATGCGCTTCCCGCGCGAATATGTATTTTATACTCCAATATTGTCGATTCCAGTAAGATCGATCACGAGAAATTATATCGAATATCATGGCGACTTTTGTTAAAATTACTGCTCGCGCTTTTGGACAAATAAAGGTTATCTAATTTGGAACGAAAAAACAAACAGCTTCCTCCCTTGATTCTTCTCGCTTATTAAATAAAGTAATTAATCAAACAAAATGTCTGTGGTTTCATATATTGAACACTATGTCGAACAAGAGTATTTTAATTTTAAATCTTTGTTTCGGATTTTGTTTTAGATCCGCCATCTTGTTGCGCGTCCCGCGTAAAACTGACGCAAATATGTACGTTACATTCCAATGTTATCAATTCCAATAAGATCGATCACGAGAATTTATATCGAACATCGCGGTGATTCTTGTCCATTGTTTCTACGCTTTTGGACGAGTATAGGTTATTTAATGTGGAACAAAAACTAAACAACTTTCTTTCCTGATTTTTCTCTATTAAATAAAGCAATTGATCTAATATCCGATTTAACATTTTGAACATTGAATTTTAAGTCGAACAAGCGTATGTTATATGTTAATTTTAAATCTTCGTTAGATTTTACTAGTTCAATAACTTATTTCGAAGTAATTCCCGTTGCATTGCCACAAAATTGTCTTAACTTTTCGGAATCGTCGTACCAACTAACTGTTTACTAACTGTCAACTGCAGGCGGAACGAAAGAACTGAGGCTCGATGTTTACTTTGTATCTATACATCTTGCCACGTTTTCAATCATAATCACATTTTACTCCGAAATTGCAAATGAGCACAGGCGAAGTGTGTAAACACAGAGAAGAAGTGAAGCTGTCCTCGATCAAGTTGTAAAGTCGAATTTAATCAAATTACAATCTGAAACAGTCTGAACTGTCGAATTAAATTGAAATTTTTGCTCTGAAACATTTGTCTCTGCAAAACGTAATGCTTTATTTATTTATTTAAATCAATGTTTTATTAAAATTAATTAATTATGCACGATTAGCGTAGTGTTCAATTGTAGCAGCGGCGACATTGAAAAAGAAGAAAATAGAGAAGGAAACACACATCAGGCGGCAAATATATCAGAATTTCAATTTGAAAGATCATCAGAAAAGCTTGGAGAAACATGTCATTATAAATAAAAATTAAATGAATAATATTTGTTGTATGTTTTCACATTAATTGTCGTAATATTGAAATATTGTTAATTGAAAGAACAATATGTACAATTGTAGGGAACACGTAGTAGGTAATGTAGATTCCTACCACGAGTTCTTACACAAATAATTAACACAGATGATATTTGAATAANTTTTTTTATAATTTGTTAGGAAGTTGATGCTGCGTCTGCAGTGCCTAGAGGCTTGGTGCGCCTGGTGACCTGCACTTAGTTTGGAGTTATAGTTAGGTGATTTTTGTGAGGTTTGGTTGGGTATATTTTAGGTGATATTGCAGGAAAAGTTTCAAAAAACCTGCGGTTCCTTAATAACTCTTCTTCCTCTTCGCAACCTGGCTTTATATAGCCACTGCTTGCGAAGAGGGGGAAAATCTTTTTCCCGCCTTTTTCTAGCTTTTCCCGGGCTTTTAACTTTTTGCTCGGAAAAAGGTGTCGCTGCCTGCTTTATTGGAAACGCACCTTTCGACGTGGCGCTGTCCGGTGTTTCGCGGAGGTAGCGGTCGCTACACAATTGAAGGGCTGTGATGTTGCGAGGATGATGTAGGAAGTGGTGGTAATGTGAGAAAATGCGTTTCGTCTCAGAGTCGCTGCCTAGACTCATCAGTGGGGCTGATGGCAGCGACCCCTTAACCCCAGACGCTTGTTGTTGTAACTATTCGCTAGGCTGGATGGTGGTCACCCATCCTAGCGGTTCCGCACTCTGTTTGCTTAACATCGAATATCGGTTGACTTCGACGTTAGGCGCACAGCCACTTGCGGCTTGTGCAAGTTGGTGTTCGAAACTCGTACTCGAGGAACTATAGGTCGCTACACAATTTTAGATATGATTGCCATCTATCGGCAAGCTGGCAGTACTATCCAATGCTACACTGTAAAAAGAAAAAAGGAAAAGAAAACGAAGAAAAGTCAAACGTAAAAAAAGAGATTATCAACTTCTGTTACCTCTTGAACCGACAATTAAACTTAGCTACATCTATAAGTAAACCGACTTTGTTTCATTGAGTAATTATAGTAATTTCTGTCCTTATTATGTAACGCAGCAAATCAAAACAGTATACAATGATCGCAAGATACGAGAACGACACAAAGTGGCGAAATAAAAAGAAACGTTTGCTGATCAAAGTTACAAAGGAATTTGACGTAAACGTTACGTGTTATATGGACACTTAGGCCTTGAGCGAAACACCTCGAAAAATACGCAATTTGTACAGTATACGCGTTCGTATGTATGTTAAACTTTCTTAATCTTGTTCGTGGACAGCGTAATTTATATGTTTTGTAAAAAAATAGTCGTAATTTCCACGTTTACATAATCGATGACTTCGCTTCTGGGAACGAAAGAAGTCGTTTAAACAATTAGAAATGTTTTAATAGGGGACGAGAAATTTAACGTTGAAAACGATACTCGCGGGACGAGGAATTTTGAGGTTATAAAGCAACAGGGTAAAGAATTACGCCGAAATGAATATCGATGAGAATTGGCTGAATTACGCTGACAAGAAGAACCCGAAGACTAAGTCTACGAAACAATTGGACAGTCATATTAATAAGATTCAAGATGTGAAGGCTCAGTTAAACGCTGGGAAATATCGGCAAAGGAGACGAGGTAACTTCATTTGAACTGTCATTTGTTTGACAAGTTATTTGTTTACTGACATGAAGTTGTAAACTTATTGCAATAATATACAAGAAGTTAAAGAAATGATGTGGAACTTTTAAAGCTAATAATACTTATCAAGAGAAATAAAAAATGTTTAATATAAATATGTTTGTATTTGTATCATGTTCTAATTTTATTATGTTTATAACGTAACAAACACATGTATTTATTATTTGGTAAATGTTTAACATAAGACAGACCTCTATCTCAATAACTATTCACATTAGAAATATATAAGAATATTAACTTTTTAATAAATTGATAGCAGTTATTTTGTTTTAATCATTAACATGCAGGAAAGATACATTTGTTGTAATGTAGAATTATGATCTATTTAAGAGTTATAAAGACTCATTGTAAGAAATGATCTCCTCTGTCTCATAGCTTAATATAAATTATTCTATTTATGTTGATTATATCATAAGCGTTTCTTAATTTGATTTGCAATAAGTGTAATTTTTTTTTTTTTCATTATTATCACAGGTGTATCTCTTGCACAATTTCTAAGAGCAGAATTAACAAGAGGTTATCAATTAGAAAACGACGAGGAAAGTTTCTCTGCAAGAAGAGAGAAACTTTATTCATTTTTGAAAATTCCAAAGGAAGTTGAAAAATTTATGGCCTATGGGTTTTTACAAGTACATATATTTTGAATATTTCATTTGTAATACAAGATCACTATGTAATAGAAAATTTTTCTGTGTAGTGTGCAGATTCTTTTCTATTTGTTTATACATTTTTACCGTTAAGATTTATGATGGCACTATGGACAGTAGTTACAAGACCCCTCTGGCACCGTCTTGGGTAAGTATATTTGAGTTAGTTGACATATTCAAGGTTGACGTCAGATACATATAAATGGAATATTTAAATGAAAACATTGTCACATCTATATTCTAAGAAAATATTGATACAGGAACCAGGAAAATAAAATCAAATGAAATATGACGAATTCTGATTGTAGCCTTGAATATGTTAAACATATAAATCATACACATATTAATGTTGCATTAACGTTAATTTTGTAATTTGTGTGTATCATAAAAAATTATAATATTCTGAAAATAACATATTTGCTGTAAATTGCTTCAATATGATAATATAATTATAAATTATTTCATACCAAATTGATCACTTCTCCACATTGATAATATGACAATTTTTTAAGTGAAATATAATACAAGTATGAAATTAGGAAAATTTAAATCATTATTTTGTTGATTTTCAAATTTTAGAAATTTTGTCTACTCTGCAAAAAACGCATTATACCTAAGAATTTTTATATTTAAAATTCTTTATCGAATAAAGTCTAAAAGATTTATTATATAACAATAATAATAATTTTTATATTGAAAAGTCTTATTTTGAAAGTTTCGTATTAAAGGATGGATGTTTTTAAATCTAAAAAAAAAAAATATATTCCTTGAAATGTTACAAAATAAGCCCTTTTTTAGGCTGGTTTCTTTAAAATTAACGTCGCAATGAGCTGTTAAAGAGTCGGTGCACCCTGTACCCGAGTTTCAGGTAAGGCGTGCTTCGCTAAACAAATTGAAGAAATTATTCACAATTACCCTTGATGCCCAGCATCATTTTAAAATAAATACTTATATTAATTACACTTTGCAATTGCATTAATAAATAATAAATGGAAAAAGTTGTGCCATAGAATAATAGAGCTTAAGTAGTGCAAAATTTTCATTTTTTTCTTCATGATTTTTCTTTAATATTATTTCGAATAGAAATATGAACCGTTCAAAAGACATTTTAATCAACTCCATAAATCTAAAAAAACGAAAACGGATAATTACTTTTTAATAATTTAATAATAATTTATTTTTATGAGATGGAGAGATTCATAAAAAGAGTTGATCAGTTTGCTTTTGAGAGGCTCATATAGCCTGAATTAATTACTAGGTGATATTTTGCATTAATCGAATTATAAAAGAGATAAAAATCATTCATAAATATTCACAAATGTTCTTTCATGTCAGACTGAAATTTTTTTATGTATACTCTATGTTCTATATGAAATGAATTTATGATCTAGAAAGAAGAGGGATTTAAGAGTTGGAGAACGATGTCTAAGACCGGCAGAGATGTGCGACCTTTTAAAAGGAATTGTGGTAGTTACCTGTTGGGCAGCTACATGGAAGGTTGACACCTCTATGATGTACCATTTGGTCAAGAGTCAGTCTGTGATAAAATTGTATATATTTTATAATATGCTGGAAGTTGGTGATAGATTATGCAGCGTCTTTGGACAAGATATAATAGACGCCCTTTTTTGGACAGCTACAGAGCCTAAATCAAAGTCACAAGCAAGATCTCAACAATTGGGCATCCTACCTCATCTACTGTTTGCTTTTACCTATGTTTGTATCCTTTGTACATGTAAATAATATGAGAGAATTTTGCATTTGTAAATCTTACATTGAAAATACTTCATTTAATAATATTGAAAGATTATCTTACATTGAGATATAAAGAATTTTAATATTTTCCTATGCAACGTTCATTTCCATAGTATTACATAGTATATTGGTGCTTTTTCAAGCAACAACTTTGAACGTTGCTATAAACAGTAGCAACAAGGCTCTGCTGACTATAATGATGTCTAATAATGTAAGTCTTTTTATTTATTTAGTAATTTTTGCGAAGCGTTCGAAAAAAGATAGGTGTCAAAGAGAATAATTAATATAAAGATTTAAATACCTTAAGTATTTAAAGTATTAAATTCCATAATTCCTTTGTACAAAAATATTAAAAAAGATCTGGAAAAACATGTACAATAATAATACTGTTGCATGAACTTCTATTTCAGTTTGTAGAATTAAAAGGTTCTGTCTTTAAAAAATTTGACAAGAACAATCTCTTTCAACTGTCTTGTGCAGACGTAAGGGAACGTTTTCATTTAATGATGCTGCTTCTTGCTGTAAATCTTCAAACAATGAAGGAATATGCATGGAAAGCTGAACGACTTGCAGTACTTCTACCAGATTGTATACTACTGCTCTTTGCTGAAATCCTTGTAGATTGGGTAAGTATTAGTATAGCTATAAAATTGTTTCAGAAAACATGAGATTCTTTAGTGTTTAAATATTTCCTTCAATATCGCTTTATTTTTATCAATTCACTTTCCTTCCAGGTTAAGCACGCCTTTATAACTCGTTTCAACGAGCTCAATTCAACAGTATACAGAGATTATACTATTAAAGTAGCCTACGACATGGCTCAGACTCGCCAGGAGACTGCCTTCTCCGACCCATCGGATGTGGTAGCCCGTAGGATGGGTTTTATTCCTCTTCCTCTGGGAGTGGCGATAGGAAGAGTACTTTGTACAACCATTACACCACCTGTCCAACCAGCTAACATAATTTTGTTGCTTCTAGCCTATTTTATCTTAGTAACATTCAAGATATTAAATAGTTTGATAATTCTCGGCAAAGCGTGCGATGTGATTTTGTCACATTCCAAAAAATCAGACCACGAAGTAACGTACAATTGTATGGAATAGTATTCCGATGTACAAGTAAATCAAAAAAACGATACTATGGTGTTGTTTTTGATTCACCTTGTTTACAACTCATATGCTAGGAGAATATCTGATTATAATATTTTATCCTTTCCTTTGTACAAAAATATTAAAAATTACATATAAAATTTTGATCGTTTTTATCAGTATAACTCTCATCATTCTATCATGCTCCAAGTACTGTTAAATACTTTACTGTAATATTATAATTTTGTGCAGTACAGTTTCATTAAAGCGTATGCATAACTTTATTTCTTTATTATTCATAAATACATGTTATTTATAAGCATACAAAAGATATGAAAAGAAATAATTCATATTTATATTCACATAGAATGTTTATATTTATTATTTATTGAGTTAGTGGTATTTTTTAATACAAGCTCTGTTTTTTTCATTAGTTAATATCTTATGTATATTCTGTTGTTTTCATTCTACAAACAGAATTTTTAGCTAAATTTTTACCTTTGCATCTTCTTTTAAACTTCTTCATTTTATACAATTTGGTGGATAACTTATTTTCTTCATGCTCTGGAAATGCAACATTGCACACTGATATTTTACTACGTTGTTCATGATCTTTAATCGCGAATGATCGCAAAATATATAGATAATTGCTAGAATTCAAGAATATTCTGACTGTGATTGCCTATTAAAAGTATATATGCAATATTAATTGATTTCAAAAAAATGATACTATATCTTAATTCTAATGGTATATTTCTGTTTGTTTTCTCGTGCAATCATTGTAACATCTAAATAGGCTTTTCTGTGATATTACATTTTATATGACGTGTAATAATACATTTTTGTGAATAGAATGTTAAAATTATAACTCACCCTACCATAAAGATCAAATTCTTGTAAATGAGCTTGTAACTTGCTCATCCATAATTTCAAATTTTTTTCAAGAACTCCATGCGTTTGAAACATTGTATTAGTTGTTTCTCCAAGATGATCTGCGTGGTATTCTATATCATCTCTCAATTTCTTAAGGGACATTTTAAGTATTGTCATTAAACTAGCGAATTCAGAGGATGCTAGAATTATATCTTTCTCCGAAAATGGAGAAAGATACATTTTTTCAAACAATTATATACTCTTATATTCTTATTTGAAAAATATGCAATGGTCAGTTTTGAAACACTACTTGATCAGGAAATGTAAAAATCTACAATAGTAATAATAATAATATGTAATACTATACATACATTCTATTAATTGCTCTACTTGTGATTTACACTTACTTTTCAAAATTATGGTTAATATATTCACATCAATATTATTACTTTTGATTTTTTAAGAAGCGTATGAAATGATTAAAAAAGAAACAGATAAAACTTAAAAATGCCATAAACAAACTGAATTCAGTTACACATTTTACACAACAATAACTTTACTACATATTTATACGCTGCTTCACAACATTTACAATAACTTTGTTCATACTATTCTTTTAATATAGTGCAGATTTTGTACATGAAATTTAAAAAAAATAATTAAAAAGATTGGCATCATTTTTTTTCTTGATTTTCACGTGCCTCTCGAACTTTTATCTGGGTAATATTCAATATCACAGAGTATATAATTCACGGGTCAACGGATAAGTAAATAACATTTAACATTTAAATTGTAAAATGCGATGTAGATTAAATGTGGCAAAAAACACGAACATGGTGAAATAGCAGATACATGGAAAAACACTAAAGCCAATGAAACAGATTTCTCAGTTTTTCATAGGGCAGTATGTTAAAAATAGAAAGAGAAGTAATAATTGTTTTTAACTATATGATTTCTTTTGTAAACGAAATTGAATTAACTATGCTATTTTTGAATGTTTGTCAATCAATATAATAACCATAATAATCAAGATGGAAATGATTGTCTCTGTTATTGACAGAGAATAATCAGAGAACAAGTAAGATGGAATAAAACATAGAATATAAATAAGTACTTGTTCGCACAATAATTCCTTTACATGAAAAATACAACTTTAAAAACGATTTTAGAAAAAGGAGATAACAGATATAAAAGAAGATTTCCTATTGTGTAGCATGCAGTATAATATGATAGTTTGAATACAATATAATATAATATAAGAAAAAAATATTGTTCGAATATTAAGATTAAAAAATGTTGAAATAACGTTAATCAGAAGTCAAACATTTATGAATAATCTTTTGAATGACAAAATAAGATTGTGTAATGAATGGAAGAAGGGTAAAAAGATAAAATAAGAATACTTTTCCATAAGACTAGTGTACAACAATATTATTCATTATCCTTTCATTATTCCTTTGTACTCTCGTTTTTGAAATAAAAAAATATTTAATTAATCAATTAATTATTTAATTAATTAGTACACGTGAATGTATAATTCTGTTATTAATTTCATAAATAAATACAGTGCATAAGGTCAATGTTTTGACCATTCTCGATTCAAGGAAAAATTTTGCACGTTTTATCTGCCTGCATTGACAAACGATGAAAATATATTTTTATTTGAAGTTGATAATTAAATCAATAATATCATAACCGACACCACGGTAAAAATTTATAATACTAATCAATAAAATTTATAGTCCTATGTTAGATTGCAATACACGTATGAAATTTGTTGTATCAATTTTCTAAATTTTTTTTTAAATAAGTATTTTCTAAATAGTTTCTAAGAATTTTTACAGATTACTCTGTTCGACTTTATTGCATTAATATAACGATAATATTATTTAGCTCTAACTTTGGATTGATATTTAAATTTATTGATATAATTACTGAACGTGGAGAAATTCGAAAAATTAAAAATAGGAGAAGCAAATTATAACTAATGAATTGTCTGACAATTGCAGACTGAAAAAGAAAAGCTTTTGCTGTTGTAATATTTAAGCAAGATAAACACATGTATATGTATACGTATATGTAGCTAATTTTAAAACTAATCACTTTAGACCCCTAGGGCCCACAGGGGAGGGCAATTCGAGAATGAGTTATTAAGAGTGAATTCCTTGCATTTCTTTAAATGAAAATTTAACTTTCTAATTTTTTTCTTTCAAATTTCTTTCCGTCTTTTTGTATTTTATATTATGCTCCATTTCAAAGTTGCCTCAATTGAATTAATTGAGTCTTTGTAGATCATACATAATACGTTTCCTCGATGTACCCCTCTTTTGTCTTTCAATGTCAGAATCGACGAACTATCGACGAAAAAAAATAATAGTGTGATAAACAGCACGAGTACATAAAATTACGAATTGGTTGAATTTCGACTACTCTGCCAGTATCATCCAAAGGTGAAAGACCAACTATAGGATGAAACTTGAGTGTCAGGTGAAACGAATTTATCTGATAATACTCTCTGCTTAATTACACCTAGACTTAGATTCTTGAACCAAATTGAAACAAAAACAGCAGTGAAAGTTCAAAACATTTCATAACATGTTTTGCGAAAAAGAGAGGTGCCTGCAAGCGCAAGTTCGAATACTTTTGTCAATATGTCAATGCGTGTCTGCATTACTGAGAAGCTGAATTTTCGAAATACCAAAAAATAAAACAAAGAAAGAGGAATCGATATCGCCGTTTCTCGCGTTAATAACAATAAATCATTCAAACACACAGGGGTGTATCGATGACACACGATATCTCTGTGTACACACGACGTGGGTCAGAGGTTCCCCGTGATTATTCTATTCGGAATAAGTATAAAAACACGACGGTGGACCGTCGACCGGTACACAATCGGTGTAATTGTATCGAAGGTGAACGAATCTCCAGAGAATGGTGAAGTTGACGTTGTTGGTGGCGTTATTAGGCGCAATTTGCGTGGTCTGTGGGGCGTCCCTCGCAGGAACTCGCACCGCCGACATGGACTTCCTCCACAAGCAGAAGAAGATCTTCGATCTGTTGCTCTACATGAAACAGACAGACCTGAGCGATGCCGAGTGGTACGACACAGGGAGAAACTATAACGTGGAGACTAACATCGACATGTACAGAGACAAGGTGATCCTCCATTGAGATGCTCACGCAATTCTCTGCGTCAAAGACGCAACGAAAGCGAAAATATTTTTATCCAACTTTCAACTTTCTACCCTCCTTTCGGTAATTTAACTCGTAAGAATCTTCACTTGATGAAATTGCCAGATGGAAATAAGTGAGAACGCTCCAACATCAGTCAAATCAAATAAATGAAGTCCCTGAAACATTTACGAAGAACATGTTACATTTGTTTCAACCATCTGTTTCAGAATGTCGTGCAAAAGTTCCTCTGGTGGTGGAAGCAAGGGATGTTCCTTGACCAAGGTGCCATCTTCACGCCGTTCAACTCCGAGCAGAAGTACGAGATGAAAATGCTTTTCGAGCTGTTCTACAACGCGAAGGACTTCCAGACGTTCTACAAAACGGCTAGCTGGGCCCGAATTCACACGAACAACGGCATGTTCACTTCCGCGTTCACCGCCGCCGTGCTCTACAGAAACGACTGCAGATACATAAGATTGCCAGCGATCTATGAAATCTATCCTAATTATTTCTTCGACTCGGGCGTGATAGAAGAGGCGCAGAACTTGAAGATGTCTCGAGGTAGCTATAAACTCTTCTCATTCCTCTGGCACTGAATTTTTCATTAATTTGCTTGATGAGAAAAATCTTTTATTAATTATAACTGTAACAGGAGAAATTCTTTCTGGAATCATAATACACTGAAATTTGTGATCAGTTTTAGTCACAATACACTAAACTAATAACCATAATATGCTAAAACTTCTGATAATCCTGATTGTATCTTTTTTATAATAATGCACTTCTATTGTTAATAATCGACGAAACAAAATATTTCCCTGGAAGATCTAGCTTTTAGGAGATTGACTTCTGAAAAATATCCAATCTTTCAACTCTGAAGAAGACATGTTGCAATAAAATTTTTTTTCAAGACAAGAGAAGAGATCTTCGCTTTTAAAGAAGAGATCTTACAATGAAATCTTTTCCCAATAAAAGAGCAGAGATCTTACAATAAAATCTTTTATCAAGAGAAGAGATCTCACGATAAAATTTTTTTTCAAGGATCTGGTGCTGCAGCCGGGATGAACAACATCGAGACGTACCTGGTGATGGCGAATTATTCGAGCAAATACATGACGCCGTACATGGACGAGGAATACAAGCTTGACTATTTCATGGAAGACGTCGGAATAAACGCGTACTACTACTACATGCGGCAGATGTTCCCCTTCTGGATGCCGAGCAGCAAATACAGTATGCCCAAAGACATACGTGGACAGTTGTACTACTTCTTCCACCAGCAATTATTGGCTAGGTACTTCCTCGAACGAATGTCGAACGGCCTTGGTAAAATCGAAGACTTCGACTGGAACAAGCCCATCTATCCCGGCTACTACTCGACGATGACGTACCTCAATGGCGTGCACTTCCCACAGAGAGACAGATTCTCGGCGATACCTTACTACAAATACAAGTATCTTAAGGTGAGTGTGTTCAACAAATTATTATTTTCATGAACAATTGATCAATATATATATTGATCAATTAGTCAAGAATATTAATATATTGGTAAGAAGAGAGAGTATAGAAGCAAAATATTTCAGAAAAATAACGATAACACAGCCTGCATTATAACAGTATAATTATATTTAATACAATTCTTATGTTACAATAAAATATCATATTATAATAAATATATATTATAATATAATTCTTATATTATATTAAATATAATTATTATATGTTTCAGCAAAGTAACAATATCACAACCTGTATTGTAACGATATAATGATAGTTATAACGAAGAAAGTTCAACTTTTCAGGAAATCAACGCCCTGGAGTTCCGTATAATGAACGCTATCGACTCTGGCTACATGTTGAGCGAGACCGGGAAGAGACTCGACCTCTACACGTCGGAGGGTCTGAACATGCTCGGCAACGTGATAGAAGGAAATGCCGACTCTTGCAACAACAGATTCTACGGAATGTATGACGCCCTCGCCCGCGACATCCTTGGCTTCAACTTCGACTTCCAGAACAAAAACAAAGTGATCCCCAGCGTCCTTCAGAGTTACTCCACCAGCATGAGAGATCCAGCTTTCTACATGCTTTACAAGAAGATTGTCTCCTATTTCCTCAGGTGATCCTCGCATAGCTAATAATTGTAACAATGTATCTATATCGGTGGAACATTTGTTCATTCATTGCCACTACTATTTAGTATCTAATTTTGTTCACTCGTCACCATTACTACTTTCTAATTCTTACTAATTATTATTAGCTTTTATTATTACTGACTATTACTAGCTATTCAATTTTTACTAGTATTACTATTTCAACTATATTTACCTACTAATTATTAATTATTGAATAAAGTAGTTTGCTACTATTATTACTACTATTTTAACTATTTTTAATTACTTGGTATTACTATTACTAACTACTACAATTACAATTATTATCATTAGCTATTTAATTTCTCTCTTATTGCAGCTATTTTTAACTGCCAATTATTACTATTATTACTACTATTTTAACTATTTTTAATTACTATTAGTATTACTATTACTAACTACTAATTATAATTATTATTATTAGCTATCTAATTTTACTCTTATTGCTGCTATTTTAACTATTTTAAACTACCAATTATTACTATTATTACTACTATTTTTACCATTTTTAATTACCAATTACTACTATTTCAACTATTTTTAATTACTAATTATTACTATCACTAACTACCAATTACAATCATTATTATCTAATTTTACTGTTATCACTGCTATTTCAACTATTTTCAATTACTAATTATTACTATCATTGCCAGCCATCTGATTTTCACTTAACTATCGTTGCGTTCATCAGATACAAGAAGTTCCAGCCCCAATATTCTCAGAGCGAGCTGCAACTGCCAGGCGTGAAATTCGAGTCCGTGAACATCGACAAACTGTACACGTTCTTCGACACCTGCGACACACTGATCAACAACGCGGTGTCAGTGGAGAACTTCAAGGGTGGGCTGTATCCTCGTCTGAAGGCGCGCCGTGCCTGTCTCAACTACCAGCCGTTCACCTACAACATAAACATCAAGTCCGACAAGGAGCTGAAGGGAACGCTGAGGATCTTCCTCGGGCCGGCCTTCGACGAAGTCAAACAGGACGCGATCTACTTGCAGAAGTACTACTTCTACTTCGTCGAGATGGACCGATTCCCGGTGAAACGTTAGTGTCGAGTTCGTCTTCAATAATCCGATCAGGATTTTGACTTTTAATCCTTCGATTCGAATGTGAAACTTTCGATTAATTTCTGATCAGAGAGAATTCACCCGTGACTGACTATAATCAAAGAACGTTCAATTCGAGTGTGAAAGTAAGTTTCTCCGTTTGAATTTTACAGTTCGTCCTGGAAGCAACAGCATCGAGCGTCACAGTTCCGAGTCGTTCTTCACGGCACCCAAGCAGATGTCCAGCGAGCAGTACTACGAAAAATTGAACAAGGCGATCAGCGGAAGCGAGCCGTTCACGTACACCGAGAGGATATTCGGCTTCCCGGAACGTCTCACACTGCCACGCGGTAAACCAGAGGGCATGAGGTTCAAGATGTTCTTCTTCCTCAGCCCGTTGGAAGAAGGTGGTATCAACACGTACGAGTTGCCTCTGATCGGCAAATTAACGTACGACGGCAGGCCATTCGGATTCCCGCTGGACCGACCCACGTGGTGGAACTTCACCATTCCCAACATGTACTTCAAAGACGTGTACATCTACAACCGCCCGTACGAGAAGGAAAAGCTGAATTATTGAACTGATTGTAATTTGTTTTAAATGAAGAGGCGAGGGGGGAGAGGTTGGTTCTCCCTACATCTGTCGACGACGTTGCAAACCACTTTTTGATAATAAAGAATTCTGAATGAAGCGAACCCTTTTGTCTATTAACTAATGGCTAAAATGGCCCTCGAATTAATCGTAATTCCTAATAATATTATATAATAAATATATATAATATAAAATTATATATAATATTGTATAAAATACATAATAATTATAATAATATTATATATAAAATGTATAATATAACTAATTATTAGATATGTAAAATCGGTAATTATTAATTTCATTAAGCTTCGTGATCAACGATAATTCCCAATGATTCTAAATTAATGATAAATTTATAGAAATTAATGAAAATGTACTTTCTTTAAACAGAGCTCCTCCTTTGTTGCAAAAAGTTCTTTGAATTCTGAATGAAGTGAACTTTTATGTCTACATTAATTCTGACTAAAATGGTCCCCAATTATTCCTAGTAAACACATATTAAATTTAGAAAAACAGATGGATATTTACAGAAGATAAACTCAAAGCTGATTGCGAGTAGTTCATGATTACTAATAAAATTGTCAGAATTAGGATGTAATTATCAGTCAGCTAATGATTTAAATATTTTTCTATTAGAAATTTTACTTTGGATGAGCAGAAACGAACCGTTTGGGAGCCATGTTGATCAACCAGGGCGCAAAAATACAGAAAAATAATTTTTTAAAGCTATTTTTTACATTCTGAGTTTCCAGATGTTTCGTAGTTTCTATCGTAAAATATCGGCCAGCGAGTTCACGAATGGCACGTTAACACTTTTTCTCATTGCCAATATTCGCGTCGCGTCTCTGTCACGTCGTACGTATCATTCTGCTCTCTTAATCTTCTGCCCCCAACGCGCACTTTCATCACTTCTGCCTACGAACACACACAACCTCGACTTTCTATGTAAAAAAATTTCCAACTTGACGCTAGAACTACCAAAAATAACATGGCCAAAATGACCAATTTATATTATAGCTTTTCAGAATATAATTCTCCAAAATATTTTCCTAATTTTTACAATTTCTCAGAATATAATACCGCAAATTACTTTCTTTTTTACAATTATAATTTTTAATTTTTCCAGAATGTAATTCCGCAGAATATTTTTACAATTTTTCAGAATATGATTCTCCAAAATATCTTTCTGATTTTCATAATTTCTCAGAATGTAATTCCGCAGAATATTGTTACAATTTTTCAGAATATAATTCTGCAGGATATTTTTATAATTTTTGCAATCTTTTCAGAGTATAGTTTCGCAGAAAAATTTCTGTAATTTTTCAAATTTTTCAAAATACGATCACGCAGAATATTTCTGCAGTTTTTACAATTTTTTCAGAACATAATTCCGCAGATTAGCAACGTACTTTTAGTGATTTGGATCATTTGGATTTTACAAAATACGCGAGCAAAAGTTATGTGTCTTTTGTTGTATTATAAACTTGGCTCTTCATTTCCCACTCTAATTTCTTCGATACAGAAAGTAATAATAATAATATTATTATATAATAATACTATTATATAATAGTATTATTATATTAATAATCATATAATAATATATAATATATAATACTATTAATAATAATAATAAAAACGTTTATTAGCTTTATTGGTCGTCGGTAGTTCTAGCGTTAGAAAGAAGATCGCTCTCACATTCTCTGCTATTCTCTCCAACAGCTCGTTGTTGTTTTGCCAATTGTTAAGCTGCGGAGAGAAATTCTTCGATTCACCCCCGGTATTCGGTGCAAACACGATACTCAAACAATAACTCTTCACTCTGCAAATAACAAACCGAAACTGATCTAAATCCACCCCTAACGCAGAGCGTAGTGCATAAGACGAATGATGCAACAATTTTTAATGTTTCAATTCAGACGTTCGTTTCGCCGACATTGCTGATTTTCCTTCAAGCAGATTAAGCAAAGCCAGAATCACCGAAGACTAAAGTTCAAAGAACGTGAACATTTCATTTACACATCTTGCTCCCAAATAAACAAACGAATGAAACACATCCTAATAAATAAATGAAATAAAATATTTCCTAAATAAATCTATAATTTTTTCATTATTACCTTTCTTTTAATTTCAAACTGTTTGAACTTAAACGATACATTTTGATATTCTATTAAAAAAAAAAAAAATAGGTGGGAAGAAACTTTTACCCTACCCTGTATATAATGAACATTTTTCGTTAGACAATTTCAACAGGCAGACGTCTATTAAGGTGGACGTTTTTCTCTCTCTAGCACCTACAAAGTTCATTCACATTCGACACATAGCAAGTTCATTCGCTTCTATGATTTTTCAACACCGTCTGCGGTGTTATCGGTTCTCATCCTGTCAATCTTTTCAGTCGAGTGAATCTTCACAAATCAATACATAATTGTTATCTCTATTTGCTGTTCTTTCCCTGAATTAGACTGCTATTCTTTTCCTAAATTAAGTCCAACTCTTTTGCCACGTTAAATATTCAAATTTCAATTTCTCTTTTCTCATTGATCACTGTTAGTGGTTCCACGTTATTTTCAGAGAAACAAATTAGTCGTATCTCTCTTGTGTTCCACGAGAATTCAATAATACTTATACTATAATTATAATATTTATAATTCTATAATTCATAATATAATTATATTTATAATTTTATAATTTATAATATAATTATATTTATAATTTTATCATTTATAATATAATTATATATATAATTTTATAATTTCACAATTTATGATATAATTATATTTTTAATTTTATAATTTATAATATAATTATAATATTTATAATTTCATAATTTATAATATAATTATAATATTTATAATTTCATAATTTATAATATAATTATAATATTTATAATTTCATAATTTATAATATAATTATAATATTTATAATTTCATAATTTATAATATAATTATAATATTTATAATTTCATAATTTATAATATAATTATAATATTTATAATTTCATAATTTATAATATAATTATAATATTTGTAATTACAATTATTTCCTATATATTTACAATTTTACAATTATTTTTATTCGATCGAAGCCCGATTAGAAGTAGACGAAGAATTAAAATTAAAATCACTTCGACAAAATTCTTAAAAACAAAATACGAGTTATTGCAGCAATCGAGATTGAATTGTTATCGATGCAAACAAGACTTTCGATTATCGCAAAAAACGAACAGAAAATTTTTAGCTCAACGTAGATCCTCGAATCAATTGCGACGACGATAATAAAAGATAAATACGGTTGTTTGTTTCAACTGGAGACCGATTTTTGTGTAATCGTGTCTCCTCTAATAATTCGTCTGCATGAAATGTATTATAAAATTTTTATTATGAAATTTACCATGTAATTTCTTATGTTTAAAACACTGAAACTCTTATGTTAAAAACATTCTTATGTTTGAATTTGAACTTACCAGGCATGTTAAAAAAGAAGGAACATCTTACAATTATACGTTTCCTGTTGTTGTCCGTGACAATGTTCAATGCAATCTTTCAGAGCATTCTGAAATGAACCCAACGACTAGTTCCACTCTGAATCTATAATTAAAAATTTCAACTCAATACGTCGGAATTAATTTTCAAAAATCGTCGACCACCTCGCCGCGAGTTCATTTCAAGTTCATTTCGAGAAACATCAAGCGACATGATTATTTTTAAACGTTACAACCACTATCTGCAGTTTTTAATTGAAATTACGAAATCGAGGCAGATACGTACCCGATCGAATCAGACGGGACTGCATCTTCAATGTCAATTGCAATGACACTTGACGAAAACCAAAAAGTGGCGAGATAAACCGTTTACTTTCTCACCATCGTCGCGACCTCATCCTAAAACGAGCACGATTACACGATTATCGAGTATATTTATCGAGGTCCGCGTAGTTTTGACTTCGGTATATAAACCGATCACCGTACTGGTCCTCTTCGACTACGACCATGGCGATCATGAAGCTCGCTCTGGTAATTCTCGCAAGTTTTTGCCTGCTAGCCCAGGCAGTGCAGCAACTACCCAGCCAGGTGGCCGACAAGACCTACTTGGTCAGGCAAAAGAACATCTACGAACTATTCTGGCACGTTGATCAACCGACTGTCTATCATCCGGAACTCTATCAGAAGGCTCGCACTTTCAACATCCTTGAGAATGTCGCCAATTACAACGATCAGGTAGCTAAAAAAAGAATTGATTCACAAAGTTGATTATTCGAACTTTACTTTATACTTCATGTATATTTCATTAATCCGAAAATTTACTAAATATTGTCCCTACTGATAAAATATTAAACATTTCACTAAGTTTATTAATTTAATTTTACTGATTTAATTAGTATAGTATAGTACTAAATTAAATGTAGTATACTTATTAGTATAGTACTAAATTACTTTTATCAATTTAAGATACTTAATATTTAATTTCACCAAGACTAAATTGATCATTGTATAAGATATTTTGAAACAATAATGTAGTCACGTACTTACGTTTCTTAATAAAGCTGTGGAAACTCTTAAAGTTTAGCTCAAAGCTCTTTTACCAACAGTAAAAAGCTAAACTAAATCTTCAAAGTACTAATTTTTGCGTAAGAAAATGACTTAAGCGAAAACCCATTGATCCAAGAAATAAATAGCATTGGACTTCCTGTAACCCGAGATAGCATTGAAATTGTGATTCCTCGGCTGAGCCTTGTAACTCGAGACGATGATGTTTCGTGCAGAAGGCAGTGAAGGAATTCGTGCAGCTTCTGAACCACGGCATGCTGCCGCGTGGACAAGTATTCACCATGATGAACAGAGAAATGCGTCACCAAGCTGTGGTGCTTTTCCGTGTCCTGCTCAGTGCCAAAACGTTCGACATGTTCTACCACACTGCTGTCTGGGCTAGGTTCAACGTGAACGAGCTCATGTACGTCTACTCTCTCAGCATCGCCATGATCCATCGTCCTGACACCAGAATGATGAAACTGCCGCCAATGTACGAAGTAGTGCCGCACTTGTTCTTCAACGACGACGTCATGCAAAGATCCTACAACATCGCCATGGGTGACACAGGTAATTATCCTGTCCTCTTTTGCATTTTCATGCATTCTTTCTTCGCTTCTTTTCACAAGAAGCAAGATTCTCTTAATCACTGTTATTCCATATACATTTACGCGAAGCTTTCGTCTAACTTTAAACAGCTGGCGTAAAGAAGACCGTAGGCGGTGTCGAGTACTATGTACTTCCGGCCAACTATAGTGGCTGGTACACCACCAGACACAACCAACCCGAACAGAGACTGAACTACCTTACCGAGGACGTTGGCTTCAATAGCTTTTACTTCATGATCAATCACGATCATCCACCTTTCATGCCCGCCAGCATGCTCAACACGCCACAGCCTCGCGGTGAATACTATTTCTTCATCCATAAACAATTGTTGAACAGGTACGTTTTCATGGAAATTTTATACGTTGACGTATTTCTCTTTTTTTTGAAAATTTCCTCCATTTAATGGTTGCTACCTGAAACTTTAGATATAATCTTGAGAGACTTAGCCATAACATGGGTGAGATTAACTACGTGAACGTGAACCGACCCATTATGACTGGATACTACCCCACCATGCACTTGCGTAACGGAGTTTCGTTCACCCAGAGGAGAACCGGGACCATCGTGCCAAGTCACATGCAAAGACACGTCCAGGTAATTTTTACTTCTCCAAGGGAAGTAATTTTATTTTACTGCAACTTTACTGAGCAATTTTACTTTGCTGCAACTTTACTGAGTAATTTTACTCTACTGCAACTTTCCTGAATAATTTTACTTTACTGCAACTTTACTGAAGTAATTTTACTTTACTTTACTGAGTAAACTCTCAGTAGAATAAACTCTCAGTAAACTCTCTCGAGTGGAAAAACCAGAAGCAAAATTTCCAAACTCTATCGCAGATGTTGCAAGACTTGCACACTAGACTCTCGAACGCCATCGACGCCGGTTTCGTCTTGGACAGTCAGGGCAACCGCGTCAACATCTACACCAAGGACGGATTGAACATTCTTGGTAACCTCGTGCAAGGTAACGCTGACAGCGTCAACTTGCAATACTACGGACAGTTGGACTTGCTCATGAGAAAAGTCTTCGGGCTTGGTTCCGAGTCGAACATCAGATACCAAGTGGTACCGTCTGCTCTCCATCTATGGTCCACCAGTATGAGAGACCCTGTTGTCTTCAGCATCTACAAGACTATCCTGGACTATTATCACAGGTTCGTCTTCTGCAACTCGTGAAAGAGAATGCAAAATCTCGCAGTTCTCTAATGCGATAGAAATGTAAATTCGTTGAACGATTTGTTCAATCGTTTGGTTGGTTTAACAAAACCAAATCTCTCCGCCAGATACAAGGAGAACCTCCCGAAATACACGATGGAGGAACTGAGCTTCCCTGGCGTGGCCGTTCAATCCGTAACCGTGGACAAGCTTACCACTTACTTCGACCACTTTGAATCCATGCTCAACAACGGAATGTCCGTTCGTAGCCATAAAGAGGCTAGGAACACCCTGATCAAGGCTCGTCAATACCGTCTCAACCACAAACCATTCACCTACCATATCACCGTGAACAGCGACCGGGACACCAGGAGTGTTGTTCGTATCTTTCTTGGACCGAAACAAGACGAATTCGGTCACGAAGTTGATCTCATCGCCAACTACATGAACTTCATGCAGATGGACGAATTCTTGGTTGACCGTACGTATTTATATTTCATTATTTACATCGTATATCTTCTTTCTAAGGGATTAATTTTATTAATTGTTGAAATTGATGAATTTTATTCCAAGCAAGAGAAGTAATTCTCTATTTAATCATCCAATTAATTGCTCATATTACAGTGAAAACTGGCACCAACACCATCGACAGAAGCAGCCACGAGTCCATTTTCGTTGTCCCTGACGAAACTCCCAGCGATGTCCTCTACAAGAAGCTCGTCACAAGCCTCGAGAGCGGCGAAGTCTTCAAGTACTCCACGCAGCCTTATGGCTTCCCCGACAGGCTCATTCTGCCAAGAGGCACAAAGGACGGTATGCCGTACAACCTGTTGGTCATGGTTTCACCGGTCGACGAATCGAACCTCGTCCACATTGAGTCTCCTATATGGGGCCGCATCACCAGCGACGGACGTCCCATGGGCTTCCCTCTGGACAGACCTCTCAATCCTCTAGTCAACGTGCCTAATATGCACGTCACTGAGGTCCTCGTCCATCACAGAGATGTGGAGGAACTGAACGCTACCGTTTAAGAGGATTTGAAGTTCCTTTTTAGTTTTTTCTTCTTTTTCCTTTTTTTCTTTAAATTATTTCATAAATGTTTGTTGTTTCTTCGAAGAGAAAAGGAGATGTAGAGAGAGATGAAATAAAATGATATAAAAAATATAGCCTTGACGACATTTAGTCATCTCACTATCTTCTGTATCACAATGCGTAAAGCTGGAAGTTTAAACTTTTGAAACTTCACCTTAAAATACAAAACTTTAAGCAAATTCGCACAATATTTATCACATTTAAAATAATATTTACTATTTTAGGTAATAGTATTTACTATTTTAGGTAATAGTATTTACTATTTGGTAAATAGCATTTTATCAAATGTAAAAATACTATTTCTTAAAATAGTATTAGTAAATTAGTAAGTTTAAGATATGACTGAGAGAGGATAATGATGATATGAATGTAGGATAGAGCAGTAACTTGGCATAGTATAGAATAAAAATACAGCTTTGAAAACTTCCTTTTTATTAAGCACTTGAAACATTATTAAGCAAAGCTTATTTCAGCTGTACGAACGTCTGTAGTATTTGCATAATCTTCTCCTGGTTTTCAAAAATTTTTAGATTATAGATTTTTATAAATAATAGTCGTAAATATAACACAGCAATAAGTTATATATCAACTTGTACTGTCATTACACGATTATGCTTACATAGTTGTTATCGCTCACATATAAATAAATGAGATAAAATTCAGATAATAACCAACTTATCGTAATAATAGTAAAAATTTTAATAACAAAGAAAAAGAAATTATCGTGATTAAATTTAAATGCAGTAAACGTTCGAAGTCAATAAACTTTCGATCATATCAATCGAAAAAAAGTACGATCGATAAAATTAATGATTAAAAAAACATATATACAACTGTACTCACAATGACAACAACGATCGTTATTCTTGAATCTACAAAATATCTTTATAATTCCTAGTATACTCCTAGAAACCATTGTACCTGATGTTCTGAAATTGCATAAAACATAAAAATTTTAAACACTAATCTCAACCAAGTGATAAGAATTACAAATGAAGTTATGAAACAGAGGCAAGCGTCATTAGCGAAATTGTCGAGATATAAACAATCAAAACGCCGAACTATCGACTGTCAAATGTCAAATGTTCACATGACAAAACAGCAGCTGTGCAGACAAGAAAACGCATAAATCACATCGAATTATCGCCGAGACAATGCTATCTCAGTGAATTATTAACAAACTACCCGAATTAATAAGAGAAAGAAGGTTATGATCTTAAGCGAGAGCAAGTGTTCCGCGCGATAATACCAATCGCAACGTATTTTTACGTATTCGTGTAATGAAACTTGATTACGAGAATGTACATACGTGCAAACAATTTCGCGACGATAAAAAAAATTCATCCGGTATCGAATTTTTTCCACACGGGCATCTCTCTCAACGATAACTGCCGCCTGCTTTGATGAAGGTGCGCGCGCACACTTACGTGCATTGTTCTCGAATCGTATCGCGCCTCGATGATCGACTTTTTAAATTTTCGCGTTATTTGCCGCTCTTCTTGTTGATTATTATAATCATCGTTCGAGACTGGAAAACTTTGCTTCGACAAACAAAAAAGAGTATTCTAAAGTTAGATTTACTTTTCAATCTGAATTTAAAAGGTTAATAAACATTTTTATTTAGTTGAAGATATCCCGGGGGAACAGAGTAATTTCAAAGAAAAAATTTGAAACAATAAGTATTCAATTATCTAACAAAATCTGTAAAGTAAAATAAATGTTAATTAATCAAGTAGAAATATTGAGCTTTCTTTTTATTAAAACAAAACATCCGCATCGTCCATTTCAAGATCAAAAAGTCAAACAGATTTCGTTAAACTGATATCTGGTTTTATTTATTAATTTTTATTTTATTGCATTTCAATAAACAAGTTGCCTCAGATAAAATGCCTGAAATATCGTAATGATATTACTCAATAAAATTTATTTTAATTTCATTAACGATTATTTCTTATATTATTATTATATTTTATATTATTTATATAATTAATCATTTACAACAAAAACATGAATTTATTGCAAGTATCAAACAAACTTGAATTGTAAAAGTTCAATAAAAAAATTGAAGAGTGTACCTTTCTGTTCCCTAGAAGAAGGCAGAAGTGATTGTTTTTGTTGCGAAATCTTCAATTTGTCAATTTTGTTTATCGGAAAACGAATTCCTATTTGTACAAGTTTAAGAAAACCGGAAAATCTGTAAAAAAAAAGAAAATATGAAATGAAGCAACAAACAAGGATGAATCGGGGGAAGGGATAACAGGGTATAAGAATAGCTGCGCGCTGGGCATTTGCGTTCTGGGGATCCGCGGTTTCCGACTTTTGAAAATATGTTGTTACCGTCGCGGCTGTGGCTGCTGGGACTGCTGGCTTGCAGTTTGGTCAGTGCAGAATATTACAACACGAGAACCGCCGACAAGGACTATCTGTTGAAGCAGAAGAAGGTCTACAATCTCCTTTATCACGTCTCCCAACCAGCTGAAATCAACTATACGTGGTACGAGGAGGGTCAAAAATGGGACATCGAGGCGAACATCGATTTGTACGATGCGGTTAGTAAACTATGATTACAAGAGAAAAATGATACAAATGATTTTGTTGATTATCATTAAATTCCAAAGATTCGCTATATGTTTCGTATATTGAGGTATTTTTAATATTGTAATAAATTATTTCTTGATCCTTGATGGATTGGTGTAACAGTCTATTCAGTGTAAATATATCAAGTGTCTAAGCAACAATAGTATGAAGAATATGGCGAGAAAATTTTGGTAATTCGAAGACCTTTTAATATTGTGAAAATTCGAGTTGCTTTCTGAATCTTGATTTAATATATTTAACCAGTATCACTCGGTCGCAGTGGCTGGTGATTTTCATATTGTTTTTTATTCTTTCCTAAGAATTTAGTCCTCTATCTAGTATATACATTCTTTCTGAATTTTTACACATGAATAAATCATTTCCAAATAAATACAATGTTTATTAAGCAACTCCATTTGTTTAGATCAATTTGCAGGCGAGCTGAATTTAACGTTCATACTTGTACGAATTCATGATTCAATAATGAATTTCTAGGCCGCAGTGAAGGAGTTTCTGTACATGTACAAAAACAGGATGCTACCGCGAGGAGAAACGTTCTCAATTTTCTATCCTCCTCTCCTTAAAGAAATGATGGCTCTGTTCAGACTGTTCTACTACGCGAACGACTTCGAAACATTCTACAAAACAGCTCTCTGGGCGAGGAACAACATGAACGAGGCCGAATATGTGTTGGCCCTCTATAACGCTGTGATCAGAAGACCGGATACCCAGTACATTCAGCTGCCACCCCCGTACGAACTGTATCCGCATTATTTCTTTAATTTGGAAGTAATGGAGAAAGCCCAACACGCGTCACTGTTTGGCCTTCGTGGTAATTCGATCCTTTCCTTTCCTCTTGTTTTATATCGCAAAACAGCAAAATGGCAAAATTATTTCATTAATCTCAGAAACAAGCGGAGAATATAAGGCGTACATACTCCCGGCAAACTATTCTGGCTGGTACCTGAACCGCGACTACTACCTTGAAAACAAATTGAATTACTTCACCGAAGACATCGGCCTGAATAGTTACTACTTCTTCTTCCGACTGGCGTACCCATTCTGGATGCCCTCTTCCGAATTTGGTTTGAGTGATTCGCTCCGCGGAGCTGAATATTTGTACGGGCACCAACAACTGATGAACAGATACTATCTGGAGAGACTCGCGAACGACTTGCCAAAACTGGAGGATTTCGACTGGCAGAAATCATTCTATGCCGGTTACTATCCCACCATAATTCATAAAAATGGAATGCCGTTCCCTCAGAGGCCGGAGTGGAGCAACTTCCCTGTCTACAAATACAAATACGTCAAAGTAAGAGAACAGCTTAAAACACTTTCATCAATTTTCTTATAAGTTAAATCTGAATCATAATCCCGATTATAAAGTAAGAACGAAAGCTAAGACTAATACCTGAATTAATATAATTTCACTCGTTATAGGATATCATAGACAGAGAATCGAGACTGACGGCTGCGATTGATGCTGGTTATGTATTTGGTAACGGTAGCAAGTGGTATAACGTTTACAACGAGGAAGGCTTGAACATTCTTGGAAACATAATTGAAGGGAACGCTGATTCCTACAACCGTAAATTTTACGGTAGTATTGATAGCCTTGGTAGAAAAATCCTGGGTTATAATCTGGAACCATCAGGCAAGTACAGAATCTTTCCCAGTGTGTTAGAAATTTTCCTTACTTCTATGAGAGATCCAGCCTTCTACCGTCTGTATAAGAGAATAATGGATCTTTACTACAGGTATTACTTATTTCAATACTTATCTACTTATATTTGTATTCTTACATTAATTAATTTTATTTTTATTGAAATAAAGAATTTTAGTCAATTTCGAAACGTGTGTTTCTAGGTACAAAATGCGTCAGGCACCATACTCCAGAGATGAACTCATCTACCCCAATCTGAAGATCGAGTCTTTCTCCATTGATAAGCTCATTACATACTTTGACCAATTTGACATAACAATAAACAATGGCCTATTTATAAATGAAAACGACAAAATGTCACTAGTTAAAGTCAGACAGTATCGTCTGAATCACAAACCATTCAATTTCCACATTACCATCAATTCTGATAAACCAATGAAGGCAGCTATCAGAATATTCCTTGGACCGAAATACGACTCACACCACAGACTGTACGAACTACCAGAAAATCTTAAATATTTCTACGAAATTGACAACTGGATCCTCGACTGTAAGTTCATTCAGTTTTGCCTTCTTATTTCTGAGCAGTAATTATAGTTGCTAGAATTTTTCATATTCGTGTTACAATTAATATTTAGGTATATCTACGTTTAACATGTAATTCTGTATATTTTCTGTATGTGTGTATGTATGTATGTATGTATATATGTAATTCTGTGTAAATTTTCTACAGTGAATGCTGGCCTGAATAAAATTTCACGCAACAGTCAGGACTGTTTCTTCACGATACCAGATCAGGAACCAAGTGAAATATTCTACAGCAAGCTCATGGAGTCTCTCTATGGTGACAAACCATTCAATTACAATGAAAGACTCTTCGGATTCCCAGAAAGACTGTTATTACCAAGGGGTAAGAAGGAAGGGATGCCATTACAATTGTTCTTGTATATCAGCCCAGTTTCCTCGGAATACCAATACATGTCCAGAATATGGGGTAACTACAAATTCGACAACAGACCATTTGGTTTCCCATTAGATAAACCCCTCGATGGTCTCAACTACAATGGGCCTAATATGTTATTCAAAGATATTCTCATTTACCACAAAGACGAATTTGACATGAATATCATTTATTAATTGCTCTCTTGTTACACTTGTATCTCCTGCATTTATTTTTATAATATTCATAATTTTGTAATAAATATCTCTTCCTTTATCTTTCAATACGTTCTATTTTATTCTCCTTCTTGTGTATTCTACGAAACATAGTGTTTACATTTAATAATGAGACAAGAAAAATATTAGAAGTACTGAAATTTTCCAAAGAATTGTGTAAATATAAATGTAAACTTCTGAAGTGACAGCTGCTGTTGCAACTTAATTTTGAACTGTCAATCAAATTAATCAATTGATCAAATTGATTTCTCACTTCAATGTAACTATCTTTGTCACAAAGTTATAATTAATATGTTGTAAGAATTTCTAAACTTTTGCATGTGTATTTCAAAAGTTAAAGCGAATATAGAAAAGAAGCTGAGAGTATAATTCCAAGAATTATTTAATTATTAAAAACGCTATTAAAAATCCAGCTTTCTTTCTATGTTTCATTTGATCTGTAAAATGCATAAAAATTTGAAATTTCTACTCAATAGAGAGAGAGACAGATATATGCGCTTTGTTGATTAGACAAGGCACACACACACACACACCATACGCGCGCGCGCGCGCGCGCGTGTATGATTAGTTCTATCATTTTACCACTACGCGGCGCTAGCATTTCATCGTCCATAAATTGACAATTTTTTATTTGGAAAAAAAACAAATCAAAAGGATTAATTCATGTAACTATTGCAATTGCGTTGTCAAATTAGACCTTTGTTCTTTACATTTCATTTAAAAAAAGTGTAAAATGCATGTATACAGATTTACAAATTCTGTTAAATGGAACGAACAACTGGCGCAAATATTTAATTTCTTTCAAACTTTTACAAGTTGTAAAATCAATTAAACACCTCCAACAGAGGACTGTATCGAAATTTATCTAATTTTTTTATATTAATTTCGTTAGCAGTAATTCTCTTTGCGACATTGTTTGCTGCAAAAAAATTTAGTACAAATGTAATTTATAATGAATTTAGATGAACAGTATTATCACATTACCTTCAAGGAGAATTTATACACATTTTAAAACGAAATATAGTGTACGTATATGTATACGCAATAATATATGGAATTGCAGTAAAATATAGATTATTATTTGCTTTTTCGACTATGCTTAAATATATTTAAATATATTAACTTACATTCATGGCAATTATCTGTCTAATAGTAACTTTTCAAATTGAAAAGTATAATGATATTTTATCCAAAAGAATATATTATAATGCAAATACGTGTAATTGATTGTTTACACACGAAAGATAAACGTATTGCAAAATTAAAGAACTAAAGGGGTGATTTCTCACGTATGAGCTGAAGTTAGCTACACAGAAAGAAGATAGTTGAGTTGATCCCGTGGCTTCACTTCACTCCGGACAGTAATAGTTCAAACATGGCGACTACCGCTAATTACGCTTTTTCTCCTGACGATGAATATTTCGCACATTGTGGAAATGATGGAAAGTTGAGGATTTGGGATGCTGTCACCGGCCATTTAAAACAAGAATATGTTTCAAATCTTCATCTGTCGTCGCCGTGCTGCGCTTTGGCTTGGCTCTACGTCAGTTCGCGAGCAACAAACACATCGGTAAACCATGTGCTCCTCTACTTTGCATGAATGTTCGAACGAGTTTTACATTTCCTCGCTCTATTGCGGGCTTGTTTTGCATACATCGCGACGAAATAAAACCGTTCTCCAACTCGAATTATCTTCCAAGTCGCGTGACGAGTCGTAGATATTTACAATCGTTAATTACTCGTACTTCGCAGTTGCATTTAGAGGTTATATTTTTTACGCGCTATCGTAATTTTTTTTATAAATTTTATATATATATTATGTCAAAGTAAGCATCAAAATTATAATTCCGCGGAAGTATTTTGAATTATCAGTATCTTCTATTTCATGAATGTTTTCTTTTTAAGAGTATTTATGTATAATGATATCTGTTATCAGTACGTAATGTTTTCTTATGTATTGTGTACGTGGAATATTTATAAAGGTTTTCTTATGTAAAATCTCAAATAAATCGCTTTTAGAATCTTTTACATAAAGTTACGACTGTAATTATAAATCTTTTATGTAACAAATAAATGCAATTATTTGTAATAACTAATGTTTAATACACGAATTATTTTTATTTCAGTGCAGCTTCATTTAAGAAATGGCGTGAGATGTTTTTGTAAAATTATTTTGTAATTACAGATTGCGTAGTGTTTGTCGTTTTAATTTTGAAATTTCTCCAATTTAGACTGAAGAATTCGAAATGTGTTAAACCACTTCTTTTTCAATTGACCTAAAATTATAAGATCCAGTTAATAAATTATTAAATACTAATAAGCAATGTGAAAATGAAATGAAATTAATGAAAATTGTTTGACATTGATTATATTATAGTTTTATTTGTCAAATAAAATATGTGTAATAGTTTGTAATAGCAATTCAAATAATTATTAAGTCTGGGAAACTGAATTTTTTTTTATTACTTTTAGCCTTCACCATGGAAAAAACGCAGAAAGAAGTCAATCTCAGAAGAATCCAGCCCAAAAGGCATTGTTGCTATGGGTTCGACAAATGGGAAAGTTACACTTTATGATACAACAACTTCCTCAGTTACTGCACAATTGAATGGTCATTCCGGCACTGTTACTGCAGTGACTTGGTCTAAAAATGCTGGGTTATTCTCTGCATCAGATGATCATCATATTATTCAATGGAATCTTCAAGAGAATGGAGTCAAATGTAAATGGAAATCAGGCAAAGCAAAAACTCTATCATTGGCTGTGTCACCAGATGAAAAGAGTTTGTTATCAGGAGAAAGAGTTATTAAATGGTGGGATGTAGATACTAAGCAGTTAATAAGAACATTCACAGGCCATGCTAATCAAGTGACATGTCTCAATACTATTAAAATGATGTCTGGTAACAATTATGTTATTAGTGGTGCTTATGGTGATGGTTACCTCTGTGTTTGGGCATTAGATGAAGTAAGATTTTTTTTTTAACTTCTTATTCCCATTAGTCGATCAAACCAAAAAAAATTCGATTTTCGAAATTATTACAAATCTATTTGGATTTTGAAAATTTCTGATAATGGATTTCAAATACGATTTTATATAGATTTTCCAAATTAGTTTTATCATTAGTTATAAAAAGTATCATTTGTTTTCTTCAAATTTTCAATTCAATTTTAATAAAATATATAATTACATTTACTAATTTAAAAAAAATATATTTTTTCAGCAAAGAAGTGAAAGAACTCCTGTGACAAGTTTAGCGCTACAAGATGATCCAATAAGTGTTTCCGTACATGTTTCTGAAAATTCTAATGCGACAGTATTGGTAGTAACCAGGTCTGGCCAAGCACATTTATTTCAGTACCAACCGAATGGTCGATCAAAACCTTTAAAACCAAGTTTAAATATCGCAGTAGTTTCTGATATCAGTCAGAAAGATAGTGTTGAGCAAATTTCTATCATAAGTGGGAAATTGACGGAAGATCAAAAATTATTGTTAGCATACGGAATATATATTAATCCTATATTTGAAAAAGTGACACCAGATTTTTCTGATAAAGTACAGTACTTAGTACGTTCAGAATTTAAAAGAAGTAAAGATAAAAAGGAAGAGGTTTCGAAAGTAAAATCTACTATAATTGAAGATAACGTTGAATATCTTAGACCAGGTATTTATTTTTTGTATTTAACATATTCACTGCACCATATCTGGTGCACACGAAGATTTTTATATACGTATAGGATCAATATTGAATGAATTTTATCTAACAAATATTATGAAATAAACCTATTATATAATTGAAAAAATCATATTTATATATGGCAAATTATAAAACGCCCAAGGCTTGAACAGTGAATGTATTATAGTAATTATAGAACGTATTATAGCATTTATATGTAACGTCGAACATTTTATATATTGTAAAAATAAAAATAGCTACATGAATGTAAATCCAAATAACTCTATTATTAGAATCAGTTATATTTTGAACTTGACGAAGATTGACAAAAAATATTTATATCCTCTTATAAATTGATTTGTTTTTTATAGGAATAATTGAAACCACGCAAAAAAGAAGTAGAAGCAGTGTTGGGTCGCAATTATTATTAAAAGACAGATTGGAAAATTTAAGCTTAAGTGCCGAGAGCAATCCAACAGGGAAAATCACTAACGCAGGTAGCAATAGGGCACAACTTTTAATACAAGGCTTAAATAGTAAAGATAAAACTATTTTGAGTAATATTTTCCTCGCAAAAGATGAGTCGATTATTAGAAATACTATTGCTAAGCTACCAATACAAGCAATTGGACCTCTTGTTAAAGAACTTACCATTCTACTTCAGGGTAAAACATACACGTAAGATTTTCAAATGTTAACTTTTTTTTATTATATTTAATCCGTTAACTTATAGAAACAAAAATCACGCCTGATTTCATATTATAGGAGTAAAATCGCTGTGCGATGGTTAGAGGCATTGTTAACGGCTCATGCTGGACATTTATTATCACAACCAGATCTTGTAGAGTTATTCGGGCCAATTTTAAGTTTAATAGATACCAAGCTAACTCTCTTAACAGAACTCTCAAAACTTAAAGGCCGAGTCTCTCTCATTACTGGTCAAATTTCTCAGACAATGGAAGAACATGACAAAGATCTCACTGAGAACTGTCTTGTTTACCAAGATACGGGTAATGGAAAACTTTATTGAAATAATATTTTTAAATATATTACTTAAAACTAAAATCACTAAATACGAACAGATTCATCAGACGAAGAGGGCGGAATTGAAGACGAAGATTTAGAAAGTGAATCAAATGAAAATTGGGAAGAAATGTCCATTGAAGAGAATGAAGATGAACAAGATGATCAAGACCAACAGAGTAACGAGGACATCAGAAGTACGAATTCTACTGTTGATGATGACGAAGAGGAATCCATATCTAGCTGAATATTAATTTAGGTAAAATAAAGCAGAATAAACCTACAAAAAGTTGTTGAATCTTTAAATTATGATCAAATTATTTAAATAAATTCAATTTAACTTCAGATTATTTTTTGTTATATTACACCAAAATCAATTTATCGTACAATGATATTTATAAAATTTGACATTTTTTTCTTTGTTTTAGTGAACTTTGGAGTTCCTGAATGTAATGAATGTGGCGAAAGAAAAAAAATAATTGAAATGTTAAACCAATGTCGTTTTTCTACAAAAACTATTCAAATTATTGAATACAAAATAATCTTATAATGATAAACTAAACTTTACTTAAAAGTTAAATAAATTGTCTGTTTTAAATGAAAAAATTATTTCATACCTATTCGAAAATAAACAAATTTTTAAACTAAAATTGCTTATGAAAACTTGACGCCTTTCTCTTTTGAAAATGATTTTTTAAAAATTCGCGCCTTTTTCTTTTTGTCACTAAGATCTATCAGTCTAGTAAAATTTTTCAGTTTTGAGGTTAGATGAACGAAGTATGAGGTGTATATTTGAATATTTTTATCAAAGGCGTAACAAGTGTAAAAAGTTTTTATAAATCTATTTAGATGAATGAAAGTTAGAAAAACAGTAATCTGCTTGCTTTTTTTAAACTAACTTTATAACATGGTGAGTGAAGATACAGTTTAATACAAATTATTCATTATAGGTTAAAAACAATTTCTTTTTTTCTTCAGCATTATTTCATAAATCAAATAAAATTATTTTAATTTTGTATAATTCCTATAGAATAAGTTTTGGATAAAAGTTTAGAATAATGTGTAAAAAATAATATTTTTTAATAAAACTTTTCAATTTGCACTTTAGCCAGTGTTAAAACATGACATCGAACTTCCAGCTTCAGTTCCTGAATTGCTATTGGAAAAACATGCAAACTTTTTACTGTCTTACGGTACTGATAAAGATGAATATGTAAGTATCACAATACTTACTTTACATTAAATTATCTTTTACTCACAATCAATGCAGACAAACTTTTGTACTTTAAATAATATAACATACATTTGAACACAATTAAATTGAATTTGCTGTACAATTAATGGAGATTTTAATAAATTTCAGATGTATTGTATGACAGAGCATATGAGAATGTCTGGAATGTATTGGGGTTTGACAGCATTGGATCTTATGGGTAAACTTGAACAGACAAATCGTAACGAGGTATTAGAATTTATTGCTCAATGTCAAACAGAAAGTGGCGGTATAGCTGCAAGTTTGCAACATGATCCACATATTCTTTACACTTTGAGTGCAGTACAAATACTTTGCATTTATAATGCATTGGATACCATAGATATAGAAAAAGTTGTGAAATATGTGAAAGAAAGACAACAACCAGATGGAAGTTTCACAGGTGATATATGGGGTGAAGTCGATATGAGATTTTCCTTCTGTGCTGTAGCAACTTTATCACTTTTGGTAAATAAACATACTATCGAACATATTAAATTTATATAAAATACTATACTAATGTATCAAATCAGCATTTCAGTATTTATAATGCTTATAGTGTTTATGATAATGAACTAATGTAACATTAAATAATATATTATTGTAGAATCGATTGGATGTGATAGATGTGGACAAGGCAGTTGAATTCGTAATGAAGTGCATGAACTTTGATGGTGGCTTTGGATCAAAACCTGGAGCTGAAAGTCATGCTGGTATGATTTACTGTTCTATAGGGCTTTTATCAATAACTGGTAATTTTCATTTTATTTCTAATTGTTCTCTATGTAATAAAATAAAAAAGAATTCACAATTCTTTATCTTTTTTTTTAATTAAATAACATTGAATTTTGACAGGTAATCTTCACTTAGTAGATGCAGATCAATTAAGTTGGTGGCTTTGTGAAAGACAGCTTCCATCTGGAGGTTTAAATGGTAGACCAGAAAAACTACCTGATGTTTGTTATTCTTGGTGGGTCCTTTCTGCACTAACCATTTTGGGACGCCTTCATTGGGTTAATAAGGAACAATTGGTACATATTTCTTGAAAAAAATTAAAGTAATCTCTAATTAAATAATTAATTATATTTATAATATCTTTGATACATCTAATTTCAATAACCAAAAGATCCTGTGAAAACAATCTTACTATTAGTACTATGTGATACATATTCATTAAAACTAGACAAAGCAAATTTTATTGTAATATTAATTTACAGGTAAAATTTGTACTAGCATGTCAAGATACAGAATCAGGTGGATTCAGTGATCGTCCAGGAGATATTGCTGATCCTTTTCATACTCTTTTTGGCTTAACTGCACTCTCACTCTTAAATACTGACTATCCTCTAAAAAAGATCAATCCAACGTATTGCATGCCTGAATATGTAATTCAAAGGTTACATTTGAAACCTGCGAGGCTTGACCAAAGTAATTGACATTTGATTACTGAAAACTAACTTTTTACTAAACCTGAATATTTATGAAATAATGCAAAGAAAGAAAATATAACACGAATCTTTTGCATCAACTGTTTTATTACTGTAATAAAAAAATTGACTGTTTTATTAGTTTAATTAAAAAATTTTTTAAATTTGCTGGCGAATTAATATATTGTTATATATTATATGATATATATTATTCAAGATATATGATAATATATAACGAATATGATATGTAATAATATCAATAAAAAGTATAATTTATTAATACAATTTAACATAAATGAAGCCTACTAAAGATCGATAAAGATACACGTTGTTTTTGCTCTTAACGATTTGAAAACCATTTCACACTATAAAATTATGTCTTTAATAATATTTATTGATAATGTGAGGTTTTTAAGAGATAGTTTCAATAATTAAATTATATCGCAGAAAAGTTGTAAGAATTAATTGCAATTATATTTATCACTATATACATTTTTCTTATTGGTAAAATGCTATTTAAATACATTTATAATAAATATAAATCTATATTTATAGAAATGTGAATATATAAAACAAATATTAAGTAAAGTTTCCCTATATAACAAATTTTCAGTGAATTGACTTTAGAATCTGAAAAAATCATTTTAAAACACTTCTTATTGTCAATGATGTATCTATTAACATCTTTTCTGAAAAATTTTTAATATTTTAATAGGTGCATTTGTTAATTTTTTATGCGTCATTTGCTGTAATATATCATATTCCTCAAAAGAAAGATCATAATGTCCTAAAAAAAAAGAATATTAATTTTTAATATATATCGTTAAAAAATATAATATTTAACAATTAAAAGATATACCTAATTGATATAGAAATTGTGAAACAGTGTTTTCATTGCGAACTGTTACTGCAATAATTGCATATCTATTAACGAACGATAAAAATTTTTTTAATCCTAATATCAATATAGAAAATGAATTGACGTCGTATAAAATATCAGCCCCGATAATTATATCTGGTATAATCCATTTTTCGTTCACGTAATTATCAATATCTTCCCATCTTAATTCTATTACCTTAACATCTGTACAATTGTACTTCAATTGCAATTTCAACATATCATGCTTTAATTCTGATTCTATTTTCTTTTCATTATGCAATAAATTAAGCATAACATTTTCAGAAACCATTTTAAGAACAATTTCGTGACAATCTGTGAATATATATTGTCTTGGAGAACACATTTTGATAACGGATAATCCTGTTAATCCAACACCGCAACCAAGCTCTAAAACAACTTTACCACAAAATTCATGCTTATTTTCTAAGCACCATTTACTTAACTCGATAGACCCCTGTAAATCATAAACAATACCAGAAGTGGAAAATTTAAAAATTTATATTGTACAATAATAATTTCTGAACTACCTGCCAACTACATAATCCTGTTGTACCTTTCGATATAATATTTGTACTCTCTTTTATACTGATGCAATTATTCTCCATTAAGAAATGTCTATAGTGAACTGACTCTTCTATAGTGGAAGATATTAAATTACAATACGTTCTATAAATATCATCACAGATTTCACCACCTTCGTCTTCAATCTATATTGTAGAAAATTAAGTTTTCATTTTATAAATAAATTTGTCTCATGGATATTGGATATTTGCTTGTACCTTCTTCATAAGCCATTTTAAAAATGCTCTCTGATAAGACTGTTTAATCGGATACTTCCTAATCAAACCGCTATTTACCGTTCTGTCTAGGATCTCCTGTTGCTTTTCCAGATTAACTAGACAATTAATATTTTTTTCTGAAATCTGAAAGTTTTGAAATTTGAATGTTAATTTTTTTTTTAAATGTGAATTTTTTTTAATTTGTAGATTAATTGTAGAACATAAGTACAAGTATATCTACTGTATTTATTGGCGTGCAACAAAAGAAATGCTTAATTAAATTATCCACATCGAACGAATTGCAATTCATTTTGTTGCTCGTATCTCGAACACAAGGTAACAAACTTCTACGTTTCTCTTTCCTGTTAATAATGTTTCACGATGTTTTCATATTCGACAGTTTACATAACGATTATTTCCTGAATAAAATGGGACAACAGTGAAACAATTATTTTGTCATAAATAATCTTTTGACTAATCAAAAATATGTGTGACTGAAGTAATTTTCGTTCTTTTAGCTGATTGATTTTATACAACAGAAAATAATCGACTTAATAAGCATAATAAATTTTTTTAGAAAAACTCGGCAGAAAATATACTAGATCAATATAATCTAGAATATAATCTTTTCATTTTAAAACAAAAATATCGTCAAACTTCAAAATTTCCGCATGTAAATATATCAGTCTGCTCATATTGAAGTTTAGTCATTTATCTAAGAATTCGACCAACCTAACCTGAAATGCAAAAGGTTAGCATTTCTTTATTTTGCATAGTAAATTAGTAATAGTTTGTTTTCTTTTCTTTTTTTTTTTCGTTTTTCCATTTCTGCGTAATCAATTATGTTTATTGCACGTTATTTCAACGATAATTAATATCAAATATTTTGAGTTGGAATTAAGTGAAAAATTTCTCTAATAAATTGTCCAGAATTTGACCAATAAAAATCAAGTACAAAGCACTAGATGAATCTGAGTTCTATGGTTCCGCAAATCCCGAATAGGTTCACTTTTCGTGAGGAAGGTCTCGTCGAATTTTGACAGTTGCTCATCTTTCTTGTATCTAATGAGACATTATCGTCCGATCGGAATTTTCAATTATGTGCGTGGGTATTTCGCGTAACTGAGCTGTACGGAACTAATCGCGGTGCGAAGACTACGATGAAATGTAGCCAATTTTTCGAGACAAGTAACAATCAGGAGCCAATATTACCTGTTATGAATGACAATTTCTGTATTCATGTTTCTGAAACATTTTAAACTTGTCGAATTGTCAAGGTACAATTAAATGACATCACATTGCGAAATCGTTTGTCGAAGCAACTCTAATTGCGGCTAATTCAACTTAGATTAACAGCCTTACTGCTACCACATAATGGCCTCTGCTATGGAACAGCAACAACAACAACAACAACAACAACAGCAGACAACCTTAGAATTTTACCAGGCAATGGCTGATTTCAAAAACATGTTTCCACAAATGGACGATGATGTGATCGAGGTAAAGTCATTTGATAAACATATCAGATTACATTATGTAACCGAAGAGTCTTGATTTTATGATTTTGCTTGAAGTTGCACATTGGAGAAGTTGTGTTAAAAGATTTCTGTACCACTAGATGATTAAAAGATCTTAAATACTTTAAAGATTTGCACATGCGATTTATCTTAAGAGTTTTGCTACCGATTTTCATTTTTCAGGCTGTATTAAGATCTAATCAAGGAGCTGTAGACACAACAATCGATCAGTTACTTACTATGAGTACAGATAACGAAAATGAAAAAATTAGAAGCGAATTAGAACAGAATGAGAAGTCACCAAGTACCTCTAAGTCGCAGAAAACAGACTCGACGATATCATCGAAAAGTATACGTAAATGGCAGCCTGCTTTATTAGGACCATTGCCAGATACATTCCTCCGACTTCCCCAGCAAATTTCTGAAGATAGTTTAGATGCTTCGTGCTTGCAAGAAAATTCCATGTTGGAAGATGAAAGAATTGCTATATTTCTTCAAAATGAAGAGTTTATGGCCGAACTACGTTGGAATGAAGATTTTCTGTCAACTTTAGAAAATGGTTTGTAATTATAATTTGCATGGTACTAACGATGTAGAGCTCCAGCTATTATATTTTATTACAGATACAAAAATTCAAGGGACAAGTCTTGAAAAATGTAGCAGTCAAATTGGTCACGACGATGAAGATCTTTTTAAAGAAAGATTAAAAAATATGGGCAAAGGTATATCAATTTCTGTAATGTATTTTAATCATATGATATTTTAACTGTTGTTTAAAATTTTTCATTTTGTACTTTACCTTCGTTATTTTGATTACATTTCAGTATCTCGACGTAAGTTTGCGCAACTTACTAAAGTATTTACACGTAGTAAAAAACGCGGCGGTAGACAATTATTACCCCCAACAGCTTCCTGTGATGATTTATTGGACCCAGAGGAATCATCTAGATTTCAGTCTTAGAAATTATAACACTTCCCTGATCCTGTCAAAAAAGACAGTTTTTCAGTAATTGGTACTTGCAGCAATTTATCCAGTCCAAAAGTGAAAAAGAAGCATATCTGTATTAATATTAACAATTGAATGACAAACTACAAAAAAGATTTAGGATGAGAATAGTTTTATCAATACAGATTATTTAAGTTAGAAAACAATTAGCAAGACTCGTATTCCGTACAGTTCATATTAAGTTGCTTGAATGACAGTTTAATTCAAGAAGAACAGAAAGATCAAAAGATAAAATATAGAAATAGCTATAGATGTTACTTAAAAAGAAGATTCCAGATTACAGAAAATTTCGTATTTTAATAATGTACTGGAAATAAGTACACATTTTAGATAGTAACAATACAATAATTACAAGAGTCATACTACTAAAATAAGAATCTCTCAAATGTTGTTAAAAGTTTCTTTTATCATGACATTGTGAAGCTTTACAAACTTTATATTTATAAATGGTTGATATTATTTAATGTATATTATTATTTATAATTAATCGTTGATAATGATTTAAGGAGTCTATAATTGTTCTTTCTACAAAAATTTTTTTATAGTTTATATTTATTTGAAACAAAATATTTGTTATTGGAGAACGTTGTTAAAATATAGAATAAATGATATTTGTAGGTATCAAATGAATAATAGTAAAAAAATTTTTATCCAACGTTAATATAAACATTAAAAGTAAAATTGAGCATTGGCGAATTTGTGATTTTTAATTTGATTTTCATGTGACATTTTTGCTAATATAAAAATAGCTTTTTTTTTTATATATTGCTACACGCAGTAGTAATGATACATTTTACATTAATTTTTGAGAAACTTCTATCTATTTACAATTGTAAGTGTAATGAATTCTAGTCTGTTCGTCTAGCCACGTTACTCATTCAGTAATAAATATTGAGGATTGTATTACACCTACATATATGTATACATATTTATATATATATATATATATATATATATATATATATATATATATATATATATATATATATATATATATATATATCAGTTGGTGTACAAGACTTTTATATATAGATAAGTGTAATTAAATACAGTATATGCTACAGGCATGAGAATAAAGCTAAAAATATTGGACTTTAATATATAAAAATAAATGATGTCATTTTTAGTGTCTCTTTAATAAGTTCAAACTCATTTGACACGTTATCCTATATTTTTATTTTCTCATTATTGTAATATACAGTGGATGTAAAAAAGTACGACAGTCAATTTTGACAAAAATGTTGCAGAACTTTATTCATTTAAAACACTTTAACAAATAAGAAATGTGTACCGCATTCCAAAAAATGTTCAGAATGAATTTACACATCTTTTATTTGTAGAATGTTGTAAATAAACAAAGTTTTACAACGTTTCTGTGCAAATTGATTGCTTCGTGAATATTCATCGCGCATATGATACAAGTTACAAAAGGATTATGAAAATAAAATAAATTTATAGCATATAAAGTGTTTTAAAGCTGTTTTTTATAAAGCACAATAGTATCGTATAATATACAATTTGACATTTTCTATACATTAGGAATGAAAAATATGAAACAAAAATATTCAACAATCACATTTTTAATTAATTAATTCAACAACACAGTTTACGGAATTTCCAGTACCACCCGTTACGGTATGTTACGTATCAGACTGTTTAAAAAACACTCTAGCGCCAGATAAACTATAGTAGAGCAATTGAAATTCGGCACTCCTTTCGCCTAAGCGTTTCAATGTTAATGCCCTTGTTTGTTGCAACTTTTCATCACCCTGAACATTTTTACTCTCTGCAGACCGCTGCTCAGCGCTTATGTGCTGCTCAACTGTTTTGAACCAATGTAAACTGTCCAATTCCGACGACTGATCTAAAAGAGCATTTATATAAGCGATCCCCATTGCGAAACCATCGTCAGTAAAAGCTGCACCCGTTTGATTTTTCTTGAACATTTTCTCTTTATTCGATATAGAATTATCCACAAAGCTTAACGTTAATGGAGGTACAATGGCATAAAATTGTTGCAGATGATGTGATGATGCAGTGTCTCGAAAAGCAGACGCGAACACGTCGACAAGGAGCTTGAAATATTGTATCCCTTCTGTGAAATTTCGTACTAAATTTGCAATGTCATTTTCCAAACACTTTGCAGCCGCTTGAGTGGTCGCGCTATAATTCAAGTTTTTACACATTAGTTCAAATGGTACGGACGAATCGATGTTCGGTAGAAATGAAATGGCGTTTGAACTAGCGTGCAATCCACCGGATCTAATCAATCGTACATATCCCAGCGCATTTCCAATCTGGGTTATCAATTGCCGGAACTGATCTAGATAACTCAGGCCATCGGGTGTCATGCCCAGTTTCCTGATTCCTTTTTGAAATTTTTCTGCTCTTTCGTACGTGTATGGCGTCGTCCCATTTTCCCGTTGAGCTTTGATGAATCTTATGTCCCGCATTAATCTCGATTTTATGTGCTCATCGAAAAGAAACTGTGAGAACGTGTGCAATTTTATACGAAGAAATTGATACACGAAATTGACTGTTGTACTCATAATACCAGTTCCATGGGTTCTAATGGAATTCGCTATATGTCGAATACCAATGGTATTTAGATGTTTGTTATTGCTAGTATGTTCAATGAAGGTTTGAGTATTTAAATTGTATAGGTATTTCGAAACAAATACGTGAATATTCCTCATAATTTCCAATGCGTCCAGGCCTTGTTCCAAGGTTTGCGTTGGCAAATGATTTTGTACAGTGTCGAGGTTTAACTTGTAATGTGCCAAGGCATGCATCATTCTGTACGTTCTCCAATCATGTAGTGCCACCGTAGTGAGATTGTAAAACATGTCATCGAGGTAATGTTCAATGAATCTTTTAGCGTATATCATACTGTTCGCTAAAGGTAGAGGTAATGCTCGTACTATTCTTCCACCATCTTTTGCCCCGATGTTAAACGGATTTGTGGAATCTAATTTTAAATGTGCATGAACGTGAAGCCTCAGATTAGTTTCAATCTCGTGACAAACAGGTTCCAATATATTTTTCGTTAACATTTCTCTTAACTGCGTAATCCTTTTCTGTTTCAAATTTAATCCCTCTTGTTCGCTAATAGTACTGTTAAATGCATTAAATAAATGAACTATGTGATTTATACTTAAATTACTGTCTATTACAGAAGAGAAATAGGCTGGGATTATGTTCTGATGATACAGTAATATAGAATAATCACAAGTATCCGTGATAATACTATGCAATTCAGCGACAGTATCATAATTGTTTAATGAAAATCTCAATTTCACCATATCCTCTTCCTTAAAAGTATCTGTTAATTGACTAGCACAGGCTAGAGCACATCTGATTATTAATCTTCTATCCGCACTTGGTGGTCCGTTTAATAATTTCATGCTTAAACCAACTAGCGACAATGCATCCAGTTTTTCTTTGCTGTAACCTTTATCCTTCTGAATTAAACTCTTTCGAGCAGTTTCTAATATAATTAAAATGTAATAACTCAAATATTGTAATACTTGACATTGCGATTGCACTATAACTGGTCCCAGTATGTAAAATGTAGTTTGCAGAGACTTTTGTACTTCTATCAATCTGCAAATTAATTGAACAGTGATACGATTCATTGGTTTAATAAGAATTGCATGCATATTTATTATAAAAGACACAATTTCTTTGATCTGTGACAACAAAGCAACTAGATCGATCAGCAAAGTCTGTTTCTGCCCAATGTCCGAAATCTGGAGACTTGTTTTCATCAGGATACTTTGCATTTCAATGCACCATGTCACCGCCTTGTGAATTAAGTTGTTGACAGTCTGAGAAAGTTTCTGTATTCTTAAGCATAATATCTTCTCTCCTATTTGCTGACTGACAGCATTGCCAGCTTCTTTCGGCAAAAAATCACTCAAAAATTTACTCGGAATCCATATAACGTTTCCAATCAAATTTACAGCATAGAACTTTTTATTATTTTCGAGCACCCTTCTGATCAACCTTCTGTCGCAAGTGCCAAATAACTTTGTCGTCACAACAATGCCAACGTTTATTTTGATCCAATTTTTATTCAGCGAGACATAATCGTTCGGCTTATTCTCTATGTCCACCATTAAATGTTTCAAGTAATTAATAATCTGCTCGCTCATTACGGATCCTTTATTTACATCCATCACGCGTTCAATCGTTTTGGCAAACAGAACCTTCTTTAGCAAGTTCTCCTGCAGATCTTTCAGCAACTTGTTGAACGTATGAAGTTTTGATTCACTTAAGCCGAACTGTGATGGATTGTGCATGATAGAGCGCACGTTCATTCTGTACTTCTTCCATTGTTCCAACAGCGATGGTTGGGACTCTATGATTTCGTCTAATGTTAGAACGATCACGAACAAGTCGATAAAGTGCTCTATCAACACAGGCAAATAGATATCATTAGAATCACCAGCCAGACTAGATAGCTGTTCTGTCGTCAAGTGTGCTACTGTCCATACCCTGTTTACAAAAACAAACAGATCTTGCAGATCAGATAAAAGAGATGTGACGTTAGTTTGATTGTTCTCAGCTCCTCTCTCACCGTGAACGAACAGCTTCTTATAGAACGTTTTCGCTTCCATCGCGAGCAGTCTGATTTCTCGGCAAGTACCAGCGACAGCCGCCAGTAACTTCGACAAGTACTTGTTTTCCATTTCTATTAGATTTATCAAGCTGATATCTTCGACAGGCTTGTAGACGAGCCGAAGCGGCCCCTCCATAAAATACTCCAGCATAGAGTCTTTCTTCCATGTCTGTTTGGCTAGGTTCTCGAAGAACTGCCCGTATTTTCGCAGATGTATTGAACCCGCTGCTTTGGATATGGTCTCATCCTTTTTCGAGCTCCATGCCGACGACTCTATCATTGTTAATTCGTACGTACGGCGGCGTTGATCTAAATACACTATACTTTTCTCAACAAACAGACGACATTTAAATTTAAATTTAGCAGTGTTTAAATCTCCGACGTAATTCACGCAGGTTTCTGTGTCGTTTCGTACAATGTTCTCAGCATTGCTTTTGAGCAAGAATGTTTCTCAGTTACCTCTAACTACTGTCACGATACTGTTGTGCCTTTTTTTACATATTTACAGAGAAAATGAAATAAAGTTAGAAAACAGACATCATGGATAACAGATGGTTGATACTGCTGGTTGGTAACACACTGTACCGATGAATCGAGTCAGAGAACGTAAATAAAACCACATGATCGAAGCCTAGAGAGAACAGAGTTGCGGTCATAATCTTGAAACATAAAACTGAAAAAAACTAGCTGAAAGTTGATCTCATCAACGTGACAATCGAACGTGTTAGGTTTTACAATAAAAAATTGTAAAATACTAAAAATCATCGATAAAAATCGTAATTCACTAGCAACTTCTGCTCAATAGCTGGAATCTATTTATTGTCGCTACATGCAAACACATAATTCCCTATTGAAACTTTTGAACGAACCCTAAATATATATGCATAAATATATAAAGTTGACCTGACACCCATAACAATCGAACACTTTAGGTTTTACAATAAAAATTTTTTATCGTAAAATACTATAAATCGTCGATAAAAATTGTAATCCACTAGCAACTTCTGACCAATAGGAATCTATTGTCGCTACATGCAAACATATAATTCCCTATTGAAACTTTTGAACGAACCCTAAATGTGTATATATATATATATATATATACATAAAATATAAAACCAAATACGTTAAATAAAATAAAAATCAAATACGTTAAATAATAAAGTGATCAAGTAATGTGGGCACAAGTACAGATACTTAGATAAAAAATAATTTCCAGGTCTTTCAACGCTCTATGAATTGTTCAATATTTTCGACTTAATCGTTTAGAAGCTATCAAACCAATTTGTTATATACGACCATGTATATTATAATTACAATATATGTACTGGTATAACACAGTGTTATATCACTTAAAATTGTTATATCACTTACAAAATTAATATGGCGTGTACTATTAAATGTTATGTAAACTTTAAGTGAATATTACTTGGAACAAAAAAGATGGATGCGCCGAGTGACTCGAGTTTGTATAGGTTAGAGGGAACTGAGAAAAATCAGGCAGCAGGTTTGATTATCCGGAAGAAACCCTCTGATCACACGTTCAAGAAGCCCCAGGTATCTGTGTTGGGTCTCGACAAGCTTGCGAAACGAAAGAGGCAAGAGAACTCGCAAGAAAGCAACTCATCCAGATCTGAGTCGAGTTTGTCGAGCTCAGAAGTTAAGGAAAGGAAGTATAGATCTTATGCGGAGGAAACTCCAACTCATACCGGCGGCGTGAACACCGAGGCGCAACGGAGATTGGAAGCACGGTTAAAGCATCAAAGACTAAGTGCGCAAGACAAACATCACAGGCACAATTACAAGGACAAAGATAGGAACAGGGATAGGGATCAAGATAGGGACAGGGACAAATGCAAGAACAGGGATAGAGAAAGAGAAAGGAGTAGAAGCAGAGACAGTATTAGACAAACACCCTTAAGGTTCAAGGATGAACCTCAGACTCCGGTATTTAAAACAAAGGTAAATATATAACTCTGTGTCTTACAATAAAATATTCCATATACTTTGTCATGAATCACTATTAGACTATAGATGCTTATGTTGATGTAATTTATATTTTCTTGAAAATCTATTATTCTATTGCGTGATGTAGGATTCAACATCTAAAAGTAACTGGGACGACGATGAAGATGAAGAACCAAGAAAATCCAGTTGGGATCATCCAACGCCCAATCTTTACAACACCAGAGATGGCCGAGACAGTATTAGAAGTGAATTTACGCCATCGTACAAATATAACTCGTGGAATAGAGATCGAAAAGCCAGCGGCGCTACACCTAGTATAGACGGAGAAGAAAAAGAGTTATGGGAAGAAGAACAACAAAGGTATCAGTCATATTGTCTGTTGTAAGCTCATACTTTATATAGTTTCTGAGAGATAGTATTTGCTTCTAGATTGGATAGAGAATGGTACGCTTTGGACGACGGAGAAAATCGCGCGTTCGGCGATGTCTCTGAAGAATACACGCGTAAAAAAGAAATGGAATTGGAGGCGAAGAGGCAGAAGCGTCTTTCTGCGCAACAGCGACAGATAAATAAAGATAACGAGTTGTGGGAACGTAACAGAATGTTAACGTCGGGTGTCGTAAGTTCTTTAGATCACGATGATGATCCTGATGACGAAGGGGAAACCAGAGTGCACCTCTTGGTTCATAATGTTGTACCACCGTTCTTGGATGGTAAAGTATTCTCACTACGTTCGATATTTAATATAAAAACATAACGGACTTTTATAATGACAATAAAAATAATTAGGTCGGATTGTATTCACCAAACAACCGGAGCCTGTGGTGCCTGTTCGCGATCCTACTTCCGATATGGCACTTGTGGCAAGGAAAGGATCGGCTTTGGTACGAGCATACCGTGAACAAAAAGAACGGAAAAGAGCGCAAAAAAAGCATTGGGAACTAGCTGGAACTCATATTGGCAATATCATGGGTGTACGCGATAGAAACAAAGACGACAAAGAAGATCCAGGGCAAGAGACTGATTTTAAAGCCGGTCAAAAATATGCACGCCACATACGAGACGAAGTTACCGGAGAAGCTAAGTACAGGTCTATTCAACATCAGAGAAGAAGTCTTCCAGTGTTTGCTGTACGACAAGAGTTGTTAAATGTGATCAGAGAAAACAGCGTAGTAGTTATTGTTGGAGAAACTGGAAGTGGAAAGACTACACAGTTAACGCAATACCTTCATGAAGATGGTTATAGTCGCTACGGCATAATCGGATGTACGCAACCTAGACGTGTGGCAGCTATGTCTGTAGCGAAAAGAGTTTCCGACGAAATGGCTACTACTTTAGGAGATAAAGTTGGTTATGCTATTCGTTTTGAGGATTGCACTTCAAAAGATGTATGTATCATATATCTTTTTTTTATTCTTGTTGTTTATCATCTACGGTTTTAATAAAATGTCTTACGAAGTAATTTACAATATAAGTACAAATAGACGTTTAAAGATAATTTTACTTTCTTTTTTTGCAGACTGTTATTAAATACATGACTGACGGTATTTTATTAAGAGAAAGTTTAAGGGAAGGAGATTTGGATCGATACAGCGTAATTATTATGGACGAAGCTCATGAAAGATCTTTATCTACTGACGTTTTATTTGGTCTACTGAGAGAGGTAAAAGTGTAAAGTTAATTTTAATTTACAATTTGGTGGCTCGCAAAAGTATCTGTAATTATCTTCAGATAATTTCGTGGATCATTGTATAACGTAATTAGCTAAAAATTTATTTACATCTCGTAGTTATTTATATTTCTTTTGCGTTGAAAATATACAGGTTGTAGCAAGACGACACGATCTCAAGTTAATTGTAACGTCTGCCACGATGGACTCCAGCAAATTCTCAGCATTTTTTGGAAATGCAGCGACATTCCAAATTCCAGGCCGCACGTTTCCAGTTGAAGTGTTACACGCTAAGAATCCAGTGGACGACTACGTCGACGCTGCAGTAAAACAAGTGTTACAAATCCACTTGCAACCCCGTTCAGGCGACGTATTAGTCTTCATGCCTGGTCAAGAGGACATCGAAGTTACTTGCGAGGCTTTGAAAGAACGCTTAGCGGAAATTGAATCAGCTCCTCCGCTTTCCATTTTACCGATTTACTCGCAACTACCTTCGGACTTGCAGGCCAAAATTTTCCAACGTTCGGAGGGTGGTTTACGGAAATGCGTTGTAGCAACGAACATAGCTGAAACGTCGTTAACTGTTGACGGAATTGTGTTTGTTGTGGACTCCGGTTACTGTAAATTGAAAGTTTATAACCCACGGATCGGTATGGATGCTTTACAAGTGTATCCAGTATCCAGAGCCAATGCTGATCAAAGAGCGGGAAGAGCAGGACGTACTGGTCCTGGTACTTGCTTCAGATTGTACACACGAAGGCAGTATTTGGATGAATTACTGTTAACTGGAGTTCCAGAAATACAACGAACCAATCTAGCGAATACTGTGCTATTACTGAAGTCGTTGGGCGTTCAAGATTTATTAGCCTTTCACTTCATGGATCCTCCGCCGCAGGATAATATATTAAATTCACTGTATCAGTTGTGGATTTTGGGCGCGTTAGATCATACAGGACGTTTAACTCCTTTGGGACGACAAATGGCTGAATTTCCATTGGATCCACCACAGTGTCAGATGCTCATTGTCGCTTCTCAACTTGGTTGTACTGCGGATATACTTATCATAGGTAATATATATATATAGAATTGAATATATTTTATAATTAATGATATATTTCGTCCCTCTTAAGAAATGTTTCACATTAATTTTGGTTCATGCAAACAATTTCATTTTTCATAAATAAATTCATAAATTGCAATATCTTTCAGTTTCCATGTTGTCGGTGCCTTCGATATTCTATCGACCAAAGGGTCGCGAAGAAGATTCTGACTCAGCCAGAGAGAAGTTCCAAGTACCAGAGTCTGATCATCTAACGTACCTAAATGTGTACAATCAGTGGAAGGCGAATGGTTATTCAAGTTCTTGGTGTAACGATCATTTCATCCACGCGAAAGCAATGCGAAAGGTAAGAGAAGTTCGACAACAGCTTGAAGAGATTCTAAAACAACAGAAGATGGAAGTTGTAAGCTGCGGCACCGATTGGGATATTGTACGGAAGTGTATCTGTTCGGCGTACTTCCACCAAGCAGCTCGTTTAAAAGGTATCGGCGAATACGTGAATTGTCGTACTGGAATGCCTTGCCATCTTCATCCGACGTCGGCGTTATTCGGTATGGGGTTTACGCCAGATTATGTGGTGTATCATGAACTTGTAATGACTGCCAAAGAATACATGCAGTGTGTGACTGCCGTTGATGGTCACTGGCTGGCGGAATTAGGTCCTATGTTCTTCAGCGTAAAAGAAACTGGACGAAGCGGACGAGCAAAAAGGCGACAAGCTATGCAACATTTACACGAAATGGAAGGGCAGATGAAAGAAGCTGAAGAAGAAATGAAAGCTCGAGCCCAAGAACAACTTGAACGTGAACAAGCTTCAATCAGGAAGTAAGTTTCTTGTACCCCAAATTTGTGATATAGTAATATTATAGTATATAATATTTTATTTAGTAATTATTATAGTATATAATATTTAAGTTACCACAACTTAATTTATATATACTTATTATTATTATCATTATTGTATGTTACTTATTATTATTATCATTATTGTATGTTACTTATAGGAAAGAAATATTGACGCCAGGTATCAGAGAACCAGGGACACCTGCCCCTTACCGCAAAACCCCAGGCAGATTGGGTTTGTAATTATGATTTAAAACGTAAATAATTAAGATTTTTAATGAAGTTAGTCAAACGTGTTGTTACAAGATACAAATAACTTGACATAATAATGAAAAATGCTCCGACTTTTTAAATTAATTACTAATTACATGTACTTATGCATTGTCATGAATCTATGAATTTGTAATGGAAATTATTCTAAAATTATTTAAAAAAAAAACAGTACCTGACTAATTTCAAAATATTTCTATCTCCTTTTGTATCTACTACTGTATATGAACTACATATAGCAATATTTTTACTTTCCTGATATGTAAGCTGCGTCTAAAATAATGTAAAATTTGTCCTAAGATATGATGTAAAATTTTGAAAGAAATACAAGATTTTTTGTATTAATATATTTTATTAATACAAGTATATTTTTTCTTCCACAGCAATTAGATACATTTATATTATACCAATCTTATTAGCAACATCAAGGGCATCATAATCGCGGGTTAAACGTACATACGCTTTCTTTTTACCATCCGGCCTAATTAAAGCATTCACTTTAGCCACCTCGACGTCATAGAGTTTCTTAATAGAGGCTTTGACGTGGTATTTATTAGCACGAGTATGTACAATAAACACTAATGTATTGTTGTCCTCAATTTTTTTCATAGCAGCTTCTGTGGTCAATGGATACTTGATGATATTGTATTCATCCATACTAAATAAAAAAAAAAAATCATTTTAAAACTAATTTTCTATGAAGTAGAATAGATAAGTAGATAAAACTAATATAAAGAAATATTTAATGCATACCGGTTCCTATTTGGAACAGATTTTCTAGCATATTTGGGATTTCTTGGTGGCTTGAATGTTTTCGGCCGATAGAAGTGGACAGATGTCCTTATCTTCCTCACTCTAGATCCATGAACACCTTTCAATATCTACAAATAAATGCATTATATTATTTACATGATCAACTAAAAATGTTACTTATTTTATACAATTTTATATATCAGCAACAAAATAAATTCTTTTCATTATCATTCAATGAGATTCCCTATAGATCATCATGTTCATATAATTTTCCAAGTTTAATGTTGATCAAACTTGTTTATCAGAAGTAGAATTTCATTAACCTTTTTCTGAGCTTTAAGTGCCTTTTGAAGCGGAGCAGCCGGTCTTCTACCTTTGGGCGCCTTTTTCACAGGTTGAATAGTTTTTTTCGACTTTGGAACTACAGGTTTTGCAGCAACTTTAGGCGCGGGCTTCGCAGCGACTTTGGGTGTGGGTTTTGCTGTCTTTTTAGATTTTGCAGCTGTGGGTTTCGCAGCTACTTTGGCTGTAGCCTTTGCAGCAACCTTGGGCACAGCTTTTGCTGCTGGTTTTGCTGCAGGCTTTGTCGAACTGGTTGACTTGCCAGCTTCTGTTCAAACAATTTAAAGGAAACTATTTAACAAGGTCATTTTCAACAATGATTTCATATGTTTCACATAACCTAGAAATTATTCACAACAATACTTTGACAACGTGTTGTGGATGTTTAATTAATTAATATAAGATACAGGTAGTTTAATTATACTGATCGTTTATTTTTATCTTTATCTTTTCCAGTTAACAAGCTAAAGTAGTTAAAGAAAGAGTTAGCTATTACAATGTTATCAAACGTAACAATCAGCTCCAAGATCTAATACTACAAAGGAGAAAAAATTTAATGCATTTGATGCTTTCTTTGCCAAAGTGAGTAAATATTCCAGAAATACAGGAAGATAATATAATTATTGATAGTTTTTTTCCTAAACAGGATAGACAACAAACCACATGGCGAAAGTTGAAACTGAACAGCGCTTGTTAATTAAACGTAAATTTCGCGTTACTGATTTTTGCAAATTCTTACTAATCGTTCCCACTACAGATCCAGGAAACGTTTCTCAAGTTTCTCAGACACGGTTTAGCTGTTATAAATAAATTCTGAATGTACCTGTTTTGTCTGTAGGTTTCGGCTTAGGTGCCATTTTACTCAAAAAGAGATACAACCTACGCCGGAAATCGACACGCGACGAATCAGCGAACTACGTGAAACATTTACGTACAAATTCAATATTGCACAGTAACAACTTCATATTTATCGTATAAAACTCTGCTTATAAAACTCTGATTATTGATTGTCACATTAATCTGTTAATATTTAGCAATTTATGCAAATTAAAAAATATTCCAATATTGCGATATTTAATTCAATTCAAAAAATTTTGGGAAATGCATACGAACCTTTCGTTTTGTATAAATTTTTAACATGTGTTTACAATTCACAAAAAAGACTTTATTTCAATTATAATTATAACATATAATTGATCATCAAAATAACATATAATTGATTTGAGATGGGGCAGATGGGTGAGTTACATCTGCCGTAGCAACCAATGTTTTGGTTCAGTTTAAAATTATTTACTTACACACTATGTTGGCGATAGAGAAGCAGTTTACGACGTATATATTTCCAGACATAGTTAAATTTAAATACAAACATATACATTAAATTTAAATACAAAAATAGTTATTGTTTAAATAGTAACACAGGTATCAAAAATAAAGTCTCCAAATACATATTCTGGATATTTTTTGAAACATTGTTATAAGAATATTCGATAAAATCGAATAAAATCCAATTGGATAACCTGCAAACATACACCGTGAATACAAAATTCACTGAAACTTCATTGAAACAGAAGAGTTGTTGAATACAGTGTGCAGAACAATGTTAGAAACACGTTCAGCCATTTATAAAATGATAGAAGTGGCACGAAATGATAGACAGGTATGATTTGAAAATTGTCCTTCTTATACGCGCTAATATACGTAACTTTTAGTAAATATACAACTTTGTACAACTTTTGGTACATTTTTAGAAAAAATAATGAATTCAAAACTGTACGACTGTATTTTTTGAGAGCATTTTTTTCGTATCTCAGTTCGAATATTTAAAATTGAACGGATATCCGGTAGAAGTCAAATCGTGAACTCGAAATTCGATTTAACGATTTCATCGATTCTTCTTCGAGACGCGATAGAAAAAAACGTAGATTTTTCGGAAGTTAGTCTGATATTTGTTATTTGCAGTACGCGAAACAATAATACAAGATATAGAAAACGTGCAAGAATCAAATTAAATGTATCGGACTAGTGTAATAAAATGGAGACTTTTTTCCAGATTGAAAATTGGCCGTCACCGTACTCGTCCGATATGACAGAATATCGCGAGAGAGACTTTCAGTCACTTGTCAGACATTCGTGCAAAACGAAACGCGTAACTTTAAAAATCGCGAAGGCAATAGTGATCGGCGATGTTTCAGTTGGAAAATCGAGTCTAGTAAATCGGTAACTATATCTGTTATAGATAGAGTAAAATTATAATAATAAAATTATATTATTTATATTATTATTATATTTATTATTTATATTGTTATTATTATTATATTATATTAATAAAAATTATAATATGGAAAATTGTCATAATAACATAACAATTTATTCATTATACAATTTATTGATATCATAAATTCTTCTTTACTTTAAGTTATGCAATATACACGTAATTTGTTTGTTTTTCAGATTTTGCCATAAAATATTTGACAACAATTACAAGGCAACGATTGGCGTGGACTTTGAAGTGGAAAGATTTGATATTCTCGGCGTACCATTTCATTTTCAAATGTCAGTTTAACCAATTTATATGCTAGTGCAAGACGTTTGAATCAAGAATGAAGAATGAAGATCTATTGTTTATTTTGTTTATTTCAGATGGGATACTGCAGGACAAGAAAGATTTAAATCGATAGCTGCATCTTATTATAGAAGTGCAAACGGTATGAAAGAAAACTTCGTTACAAATGTACATTAAGCTTTATCAAATTTTTGTCTCATATCAATACGTTTTATTTCAGTGATCATGGTTGTTTTTGATTTGACTAACTTGACATCCCTGGGACACTGTCAACAATGGTTAAACGAAGCAGCTCAAAGCAACACGGAACCGTATTACATATTTTTAATAGGAACAAAGCGAGATTTATTGGTAAATCACGAAAAATTTGCTGACATATACGAGAATACATATTGAAAATAAGAAGAACTAAATTCGCAATATTGCTTGCGTTGTGTTTTATTTTCTTTGATAGCTATAAATAAAATATAAAAGAAGAAAATATGTTTCTAGTCTAGTCAGATATATAAAATAATGGAGAAACGAGCAGCAGAAGTAGCGAGGAAAATGAAAGCTGAATTTTGGGCTGTTTCCTCTAGAACCGGAAATGGTGTGTCGGAACTATTCACAAGGGCGGCCGTGTTGTCTTTCAGTTCCATGATTCTCCATGAACTGCAGAATGTGAAACCGGAATTAATTAACATTGGCTCGAATTTGATAAGTGCGTAGCATCGTTAGACTGTAACTATAGAATGAACACAAATATCTTGTACAATATGTGCTCTTTGATTCGAACATTAAGCTTCTTTGTACATATGATTCTTGTTCATTTGATTCAATATTATGAAATACATATTTATTTCAGCTTTGGATGGTCAGAAGGAAAGGCTCAAAACAAGAAAAAGAAGAAACACGTGTGTCAATTGTTCAACGTGAACAATATTTTTCAGAGATTTGCTGAATAATTAAATAATGGACGTATTAACTATACTAACAATAAGAATTTGATTTAAATAAAGCGCGTTCCTTTTTTAATCTTTGACATAACGATGTAAGTTTATTCAGTCAGTGTCTTTTATATGTTCATTGTTGTCAAAATCATTCTACTATCGTTTTTCTTTTTTAACGAAAAGGAGAAAAGAAGGAGAAATCAAGAAATAGACTTGCCCTTCGTAGTATCGTTTGAATTCCCCGCGCGTAAAATAATCTTCCGACTACGTCACATTCTCAAGTGGATTCATCCAACATTTTTTCTTTCTCGTTCGTGCTTCTCTGTCCTCGTCGGGCTTGGATTAACTCGGATACTTCGCCGTGACCGGAAAAAGAAACTGTTCTGCACTGACAGGTTCGCCAGACAGAGTTCGACGATACAATTAGACAGAAAAACGTCGTTTCATGTGTTCAATGTCGGGGCGCCTATACACGCATATACATTCCTCGTACATATGATCGGTGGTGAGTCCAGTGTGGATACCGGATTGTTTTTGAGCGAGTGCAACGTACAGGACCAGAAAACGGAATTGACAAAACAGTGTTGTCACGTGGTCATTGCGTGTCTTCTTTGATTTGGTACCAGAACGAGATTTTCTTGGGGAGACTGCAGACGGAAAAAATTCTCAATTAAAATCTCACTCGTTCGGAGGCAATTTCTCAGGTAAGTGTCGAACTGCGTTTCAACAGGTGGTATTTACTATATATATATATGTATGTATGTATGTATGTATGTATGTATGTATGCAGTAGGCTAAGTGTGCGGGAGATCATCGATCGAGAGAAATCGTGGAGAAGAGAAAAAAAAGTTTCTGGAATGTGATAACGGTAGTTTTATCGGTATAGTTTTTTTTTTGTTGTTTTCCTTTTTTAAAGTATAAGTATAATGATTTAAAAATATGTTATGTAATTAATTAAAAGTATGATATACTGTTAATACAAATATAATATTAATTTAATTAAAAGTATAACATAGTTCTTATACAAATGTACATGTATCTTCATAAAGTAAAACTCAATCTTTAATAAATCACTGTCATCTCTGTATTTTTTTGAACACGTACGTACATATATCATAGATATTTCTGTGTGTTATTTTGTACATGGGTGTGTTATATTTTTTAATTATCAATGCTAATGTAACATTTTCTTTAATCTTACTTGGCTGCAATCGCCGAGGTTCATATTACAATTTTATTTGCTATTAAATTGAACAATATATAAAAATGTTTGAATCATATATGAAAATGGCAGATTGACATTTATTTAGTTACAAGTGGTAACAGTAAATTTCAAAATAATTAAAAGCAAATTAAATGTCTATACGCATCGATGCAAATAGCGTTATTTAAATAAAATTATCATCAAAATTACTATCATTAAAATTATTAATTTATGTAGATCAGGACTCAAAATGTTTCGTAACATCTGCTATATATGACATCGGGTGTGAAAACGCTGATTAAGAATTTTTACTTCGAATTCGTACTTCTCTATACTATTTCGTTAAAATCTTTCTCTTAGATCTTTCTTTTATTGAATGCTTTAACTTCTAACAAATATATTTCAGAAGATATATTTATATATTATGTATTATTATATATTATAGAAGATTACATTATAATAGATTATATATTATAGAAGATATATTTCAGTACAGCTGAGAGGAATATATTGAAAATCTGTGAAAGAACGAATCGTTATTTTTGTGAGAGAACATCAGCGACCATGAGCAACTAAATACTAAGTACTGCACAGGAAGGATTAATGAATTCGACAATATTGATCCATCACGTGATCCTATCGCCACATGTTACTGATTTACGAAATCACCAGTATCGATAAAGCTCGATTCATTTGCAATCACTGTCATATGACGTACGCAATGAAACCCGATAACGTACAAACACATACAGTGAAGTTTCTTCGGCACGGGCGACTTACTTTTTTTTCATTTTACCTTTCACTTTCTCCGGCATATCGTTCGTCGATTTTTTACCGCGTTAACGCTTTCCCGGAACACTGGCACCTCAGCTTTCTACTTTTTTTTTTTTTTCTTCTTTCTTTCACTTTTAACAAATCGATTATCCAAGTATTCACATTTGCGTATTCAGTGATATCATCACCGCTGAATCGATGACTGTGTATGAATTCCTTTTGTTTCTCCATTTAGATTAGGCCGTTCGATACGACGATTTTTGTTAGCATTTGCCTGTAGTTTGTAGTTTGTAGTATATTCACACTGTTTATAAAATAAAAAGCTTCTGTTTCTACTAATTTTTTCATTGTGAGATTCTTTGTTCTGTGTCATACAAACGACAAATGATTGACGGGGTAAATTGATAGACAAGTTCGATTGAATGTACGTGCGTCGCGTTATCGGAAATATAATTCCAGCTTCCTATTTATACTTGTGATGAAACACCGCGGCCTTCTAAAATGCTGCACAAAAGTGATTTGTACCGATTTACATACGTATATTATTTATAATAATATTATAAATAAATTAATATTATTTATTTTTGTGTCTTCGTCAACTCACGTTGTTCCTTCACAAGGATGATTTTCTCATTGTCGAAAGTGCGTGACGTTCATCAAATTTTACAATTGTATGAAGTGTCCCTCGCCCGGCTGAGATCTCTGTTTTCAAAAATCAAAAACCCAATGTCCTATTTACCCCACTGCAGATTCTTACGCACTTGTGTGAGAAATTTAAAGGCAATAAATTTAATTTCCTGTGTCTTCAAATGAAATTATCATTCTATGATGAAAACTTTGTGAGTGAGCTTTGAAGGGTGGTGAACGTGTTGAAAAAAATAAGGCGGGGGAGGGAACATTGAAAAGAAAACCCTCGTCGAATTGGCACGAGAGAGAAAAAAAGAAAGAGACATTGTGCGAACTGTCTTATCGACAAAATCTTCACGAGTATTACGTAAGCGTTTTCGTAAATGGATCGAAAGCACAACCTCGCGTTAGAAAACTCAACACATAATCCTCACAATTACGATAAATGATATGGCAACAATCGGTTGCACGAGTTACAAGTCACCAAAGTATATGTAACGTTGTAAGTACATAACCAATTCCACGTAATATGCGAATGTTACGTGCACAGATACCTCTTTTAAAATGTCATTTCACTCGCAACTAGTTTTTCGCTGGCAAATAGGCCATTATACAAGGTGTTCGAATATAACTGAGAGAACTGCTGCTTATATTAGTAAAATTAAAAGAGTGTACAAAGTATGGATGTACGTGTTCTTTTTATCTTTTTTTTTCCTCTTATCTCTATACGTATAACTAGTTTAACCTAGAAATATTGTAATGATCTCCCCAATCTATTAAAAGTCAAGAATTATCAGTGGAAGCAATAATTACGTATGATAATTTGTTAAAATTCTGTTGGACGAAAATCGGTTGAGTAATTTGTTTCGAGTCTTTTGTCCTCGGAAAACCGTGGATTTCCGGCACTCCTCCCCTCCGCAGTGTTTACAGTCGCGGGTACGAGACGAAACGAAACGAGATCAACGATAAAATTCTGGTCTCAATCCTGTGGAACGCTCTGTACACAGACGCGCACCGTGCAGATACAAGCTCGATCGGCAATGACTTGCTGATTTTTCGTTTTGCTTGTACGGTGAAACGAATGGACGTGTTGCATCGTCTGGGCGTAATGTAGCGGGGACTCGCGCTGGCAGTTCGGCGCACGTTCTCGCACGGGCATGTTGTATCCTTCTGAAACGGGCTGCGAGTGATCGGTCGTTTTAATTGAATTATACCTGCTCACTTCGTCGACGCACGAGACATCGCACCGTTCCTCTCGAACTATGGATCTACCGGTGAGCATAGGATTCACAGGTTTTTGACCGTTTGATCGAAAGCGCCAGCGTTCGAAACGTTCTACTCTCCCCTATTTGCCTGTAGCTACCACGTATTTCCTTGAGGCAATATTTCTTTTCTTTTTTCTTTTTTGCAGTTCATTTGTTTCAGGAAATAGGGTGAAAAGCACTTGAACAAAGTACAGAGAAAGTTTACTTACAATTAGTGTATATTACTTAGTAATATTTATAATTTTATTACTTATAAATATGTTAATAGTATGTTAATTACATGTTATTTGGTATTATATTAGTAGTTATGGTAATTATAGTTACATAACACTACTTATACTAATTATAATTATAATTACATAGAAACACATAATACTATATTAGTACATAAACATCTCATAAGTACATTAGTACTTGTAGTAATTGTAATTATGTACTATATTAGTACATAGTACTATATCAGTACATAATACTATATCAGTACATAAACATGTACATAGTACTATATTAGTACATAAACATGTACATAGTACTATATTAGTATATAAACATCTCATTGTACATTAGTACTTGTAGTAATTGTAATTATGTAACACTACTTATAATGATTATGATTATAATTATTATATAGAAATTATATTAATTATATTATATTAGTACATAAAAGTCTCATAAATGCAACTAAGCATAATTAGCACTATTTATGTAATTGATAAAATATTATTTATATGGTTGTATTTATGAGATTTTTATGGGATAAATGAATGATTACAAAAAAGGGTACCAGATGTCGCCCATTTAGATTATTCTTTTCAGCAGTCTTTTAGTAGTGTATTTATTCGCTTGAAATAAAAATTTAAGAGCCGTTCTACGTTTGTACAGAAATTTTTGAATTCTATGTCAGAAAAAATGATAGAAACGAGACTTTTTCGCCTTGCAGTTAGGTGAATTTCACAGCACTTTCACCTTTGTCGGATTTGTGTTTACAAATAATATGCAAGTATTTCTGTTATGTAACAACGATGTGTGGTAGATTTATAATATATTGGTATTACATAACACTTACGTAGCTAGAGTCTTAGAGTCATCCTTTTATTAAGTAATACGTCATACGTGACATCTATTATCTCGCTATTCATTGAACATAATATGTTTATTGATGTGTGCAGTGATATGGTAAAATTTTCTTGAACAGTACAGTCAGTTTGCAAGAAGTATAGAATTGCAAGCGACATGTGTTGTGACGCATGTCCTTTATATGTAACAAGTTTTCACATATAGTTTTTAGTTTCTTAAGTTTTTATATTATAAAAGTTGACGTGCTTTAATATACGATAATTTATTGATTTAATTGCAACTTTAAACTTTGAAGGGAATTACTAATTTTTTTTCTTTTTTTGTATTATCAATCCTGGAATACATTTGTAAATTTGAATGCATTTGAATTTATATGCGTAACATATAATTATCAAAAATTTCTACGCATAAATATTTAATACTGTTTTCAACTACAAATAAAGTACCTTTGCTTATGTTATCTTATTGGCCTATTTTTAATGTCGACTGACTAATATTTTGAGTCTCAATAAAATTAAGGAAATTAAACGTTTCTTTTAGCAAGGTAAATTTTATACAGTAACAATCCTTTTGATAAAGATAAGAAAGTTCTTTCACCAACAATAAACATTTTTTTTTTTTTTACTTTATCTTTTATTTACTGTATCTTGTACAATACTATTGTGTATCTCCTCTGAACAGCGATACAGATAAAATAAATCTCCAACAATATTTCACAATTTACAATAAATAAGATAATCTAGTTGAAGTAGATTATTCTTCTTATTTTTAAAATTTACTAGCTTGTTTGCCAACTGATTTATTTACTGTAGTTTTTATATTTTAATAAATATTTAAACCGACAAAATGGAAAAATATCTGAACTATTTTGTTATTCCTGCCGAGTGAATCACGTAATATACGTTACCCAGTACGCCGCGGTATCTCTAACTATACAATTATAGATATAGCAGCTCGAAGAGGCAGATACGTGATCCATGTACACACACATTAATCTTTTCCACAAACTGAATCTTTTCGATTTTCCTGTATGCTTCAAAGAATGGATTTACATACAGAAATGACATGTCATAAATATTTCTAGTACTCTATATTTTTGAAATGGTAGTCGATTTATGTACATAGACGATGCGTATCTTGAATGATATGATGATTCATTTCGCAATATATTTTGGCTTTTATGTACAATACATATAATAGACATTACGTTGGGACTTACCGATAAGATTATCTACTAAATTACTAAATATTTTTATCTTGTTACTCGTGCAGTATTTCAAACATAGAGTTAGACTGTACATATAAAAAAAAAGAAATATTTCCTAAAAAGAGAAATATATTATACGTCGAATATCGTATACAGACAATAATAATATATCCTGTGTCGATTGAAAAAACATTGTGACAGCGTTAATTTATTGTTGAGTTAACCCCCCCCTCAATCATACATATTCCTTGGTTGGGAACGTTACTGAAATTCCAGAGAATTTTAGGCTGGTCAAAGGCCTAAAACATTCATTCTTTTTTTTTGTAAGCGTTGTGACTAGAAGAAGTTAGTTTCTTACCGTACTCTCTCATCATACTTAATACTAGAACCAAAGTAAGTAAAAGCATAAAATGTTGTATGTGTCAATTAAAACATAAAATTTCCATCAGAAACATTAAAGTGAAAGGAATAAGAAAAGCTTTATGATGCAATAAATTACACAAGCAATTACAAAGCAAAAAGAAGCATTATAATACAACAAATTTGAATAAAAATTTACATTTTTTTCGAAAAATCAATTGAAGTTTTAAAAATACATTGTTTCATGTTTGTAAAATTTCTAACGAGAATTATAAATTGGTGGTTTTGACCGTTTTATAATGTTATGGTTCTAGCGTTAGTCGGTGTAATGTATGTTCTGAAACATTCTGATACAGTCATTCATACATGTATAAATAATAAATAAAAAGATTAGTATAAATGTGAATGAACACAGCTCAACTAATTGTAGATAGTCACAATTAATTATCCATAATAAAGTCTGTATAATGAGCAGTGTCTGTTACAAGGATATGTTATACTAATATAAATATACAATTATAATCGAACCAACTGCATGTACACGGTTGTTCAAAGTACACTATAGAATTATCTCTGTTGCAATTGACAAAATTGAATCGGTTATATGAAAAATTTCTTTCATCAGGCAATGAATCATCACTAATCACTAATCATTTACGACTGTCATTGTCGTACGACAAGTGCGTGAATCATAATTTCAGGTTTTTCATTTTTCAGTCAGCTATTGCGCTATTTTTTTTTTTTCGAGACGATAGTTTTCTTTTGTTAAACTTGAAACGATCAGATACCACAGCGAGCATTGTAAAAATTAATTCACGCAAATTGTTATCTTCTCGAGTGTGTGTCTAATCGGGGGAGGGAAAAAAGCTTCGATGCGGTGGCAGTCGATGCAACAAAAATCGAAGTGTAGCTCGCGGGTCAAAGGTTTAATGAATTTCTGACGCACTAACTGAACCGCGCCTGAATTTATATGCAACTAATTGAAATTATCATTATTTGGAAAACGTTTTTCCAAATGAAGAATACCTTACGTTCTGAAATGATGCGAACGGCCGAGGAAGTAATTGTTTTTAAATCGTTACATTCGAAACTGTTGCGTAACCAGCAGTATTTCATAATCGAATAGTTTCCTCGAACGAAAGGAAAGACAACAGATCTCCTCCAAGAAAGAAAGGAAAAAACTAAAATCAAATCGATTAATTGAACTGTAAAGTGTCGGTGTACTTAATCGTGCGATATCAGACACTTTGACTTCCGTTTTATTGTCCATTTTATTTTATTATTGTCCATTATTAATCTTGCGTTATTTATATTTTTTGTTCTTTCATTGCTCGCTTACATTGTGCAGGATGTCTCTGCGTTTAATAAATTGATGGATGATTGTGGAAAATGTGATGATAAGTCTCGTACCAATCTCATATCCATTTATAACAATGATAAGACTGTAAAGTTGTACTTTTCATTGCAACCTTTCCTTTTGTACACTTACCCAAGTATGCTCGGGCTAACACTTTTCCACTACTATGATTGTACATTAAGAAATATTCTACTTGAATTGCTGTGTAAATTCCTTCGTCTAAATAAATTCCATTTGTTTTATACTTTTCGTTACACGCGCTCACCAGGAAAAATCGATGACCCACATGCCCTGATTAAAATTGTAATTATCAAATTCCGGAAATGCTTACTCATCTCGATTACAACAGGGCAGAAGTTGGCATCGAAGGCGAGAAACCATACGTACGTCTTCTGATTAATTATCAGATAAATCAGACAGTTGAGGAAGTAGCAATCAGATTCTTTTTTTCATATATTAAATTTAACGTTAATTATCTCTTCTAATTTATCATAATCTACCCAGATAAAGTAACGTACATACTTCATTCAAACAAAAGTTTATTTTTCTACAATCTTGTTCTGAACACAATACTTGCAGATTATGTTCACTTTGCATTAAGTTGGAATGATGAATTTGTTACGTTTTACGTTCTACTGCAGCCATTCTTATTTTTGTTTCTTAATGACATTTTTGTGGCTCTCCAAGGTTGAGATAATAAAGCTATCGTCATATTTTTCTAATCAGGAAATAGCTTTATGCTGATCCTAGCACTTAATTTATTACGCATGAAATTAACTATAAGTCAAACATCAACTTTGCGTATCTTCTTGGGCATTAATAAAGCCAGGTATACGTAGTTAAAACGAGATAATAGACAAGCAACTTGTTTTCGTTTGTTTCAGACTGCTGGCGCACTGCAACCTAAAGCAATAAGAATGGCAAGTTCTCCAGTGTTGGAGAACGAGGATAGGACAGAAGTCCTCGACGAACCACTCTTCAGCACCCTCGACATTGTACTCCTCAGTGCCCTTTTATTGGCCGCACTATGGTGGCTGATGCGCAGAAACAAACAGGAAGAATACACACCCGCCACAAAATCCTATTCGATCCAGTAATAATGAATTATCGATATGAATGAATTATTATCATTGATAATATTGTTAACATTAAAACTATTGGCAAGCAAAGCATCAAACTTCTGTCAATGTGTTAGACGAATTGAAGATCAATCAAAGAATAAGGAAAAGTTTATAATGCAACGAAAAATATAAACTTCTTTTTATTGATACTTTTGTAGCGTTGTAAATCTACAAAATTGATGAGAAATTGACGTTACAAATGTGTAAAACGTTACAAGTTAGCTGCTCTTTTGGCTACTCTTTGGTAGTTTTAATGTTGATACGTGCAATTATTTATAAGTGCTATCGATAACTTGAATTTCAAAGAAAGAGTCAAAAAACGAGATAAAGAGGCTTTGTACAAAAATGAATGTTCTTTGTTAGGTTACTCAGAAACTCAACTTCCTAGAAATGAATTATTTGTACGGTTAAATCCTCGCTTCTTATCTATATTTTTTTCAACCTTCGTCTGTTTTATGCATTTAACGATGTCATAAAAAAAAAAAAATTGTTGTCACAGACCAACAATGTTTCCTACGGTGCAAACGTCGGAAAATTCGTTCATAAAGAAGTTGAAGAGTTCTGGAAGAAGTTTGGTAGTATTTTACGGTAGCCAAACTGGAACTGCTGAGGAATTCGCCGGTAGGTTGGCCAAAGAAGGTATCCGGTATAAGATGAAAGGCATGGTGGCCGATCCCGAAGAATGTGATATGGTACTGATTTTCTTCTGTCAAATATTAAATTAATTTCATTGATATTTAACATTCAATTATCGCTTGATATTTTGTTGATATACGTTAAACGTTAGAAGTTAAAAAAAAATATATATACATATAATAAATATAAATTGAGTAATTCGAAAGAAAATTAATTTCAAAGTCAAGTGAATTTCAACGTCCATCTGAATCGTAAAAAATCAAAGAGATTCTCCTCTGGCACCCCAATACCAATACAGTACGTCAGCTATGAAGAATTGAGACTATAAATGGTCATAAATAATGGACAATAAGCTCTGATTGGGTACTTGGGCGAATTAGAACAAATTCGTATGCCAAGGTTTCGGGTAGCTCATAGTGAAGAATCTCTTTATAGCGATTGAGTGTTCTTTGTTTTCTACATTTGTGAATCTGTACATCAATACATCGATAAACTGATCCAGTTTGGAGGGTAGTAGCGCTTACAAACTCAGTAGATCTCTGTTAATTTGTAGACCATTTGTAACCTCTGGATTGTAGATCTAGAAAACTGTTAATGCTTTTGCATAATTTCTGGTCCCTTGGCCCAGATCTTTAACATTACTTTAATGCTTTATTATTTTATTCATTTATTCATGATCTTAAATAACTGTAATTTGTTACAACAGGAAGAGCTAATGCACCTGAAAACAATTCCAAACAGCATGGCAGTGTTTTGTCTAGCTACATATGGAGAAGGTGATCCTACAGACAACGCTATGGAATTTGTTGATTGGCTAAAAAATGGAGATGCTGATTTAAATGGATTGAATTATGCTGTAAGTACTGCTTATATTTTCTAATTTATACTTGTTGAAACAAAAGAAACAGGAGTCTGAAACTCCATATTCTAAATAGAAAATTTTTGTATCAAATAACTATTGATAGAAAACAAATTTCTTTAAAATTCTTTTGGTGCAGAAATGAAATTTTTAAAAAGTTAATATAAAATCAATAATATTGAAAATATTTTTAAAGTATAAATAAAAATCTCTGTTAACTATAAGACAAGTAAAATATTATCAGCTTCAAAACGTTGAAAGTTAAGTTGAAAGTTAAGTACATTTGAAATTGTAAAAATATAAGAAATTGTATAGAATTGTAGAATTTTAATCTTAAAAATGATAGAAAAAGTGAAATATAAGAAAAGTAGAATATAAAATATAATTCTAAAAAAAATGCAATTTCTTCAAAACCAAAACACACGAATTGGACTTCTTATCGCTAGATGGCATCGTGCGTCGTTTTATATAGTTCAGTTAAAACATCAGTGAAATACTTGCATTAATCATGTATCATGCCTTACGTTGTACATTATAATAATCTTTTCTATGTTGATATAATTGTTTTTTTTTACGATGCAAATAAATTTTTTATTTATATTGAAAATATGTCTCTAATGTAATAATAATGGTATATTACATAAGCAACTTGTTCAATCACGTGTGGTTGTACAACACAGTTACATAGCAGTTAACGTGCGACCGCAACAGTGCTTTTCATCGTCAGAAAACAATTGTTCGCTGTAATTGTATATATTACGCTTACAATTTTCAAATTTTCAAATATTTATCGCGAGATCTTTTGATAATGAATATAAAAAAATTCGACAATGTCTTCCACGCGATGATAAAGCATTACAAGCACTACAACGCCACTCACCGGCGCTTCTCAATGTTAGTTTTAGCGCGAACGTTCGAGGTATATGAAACGAAATTTAGAAATTTGTCTAACCGATGTTCATGTTTCTAGAATTAAGTTCTATAAATATTGAGATTTAAATAATATGTCACAATATAGTACATGTTTACGATTATATCAAATTTATTGACAATCTTTTGTTCACCAACATGTTTTCAACAAGTTTCTCAATATTTTAGTATTCTTTTTTTTTTTATTTCAAATAAAAACTGTGCAGATGTCTGGTACATGCAATAACTCACACATAAGAGTTGTAATAATTTATAATAATAAGTCTCAATGGAGTATATAAAATATTCATTTGTTTTACAGGTATTTGGGCTTGGAAACAAAACATACGAACATTACAATGAGGTGGCTATATATGTTGATCACAGATTAGAACAACTTGGTGCTACACGCGTCTTCGAACTCGGTTTGGGAGATGATGATGCTAAGTAAGTTTATAAAATTACTACTACGTGTTAAGTACTTGCAAAAAATATCTAATGTATCAAGCATTTCTGTATAATATTCTTAAAAGTAAAACACATATGATTGTAGTATAGAAGATGATTTCATCACGTGGAAGGATAAGTTTTGGCCGACAGTTTGCGACTTCTTTGGAATTGAAGGCGCTGGCGAGGACGTTAGCATCAGGCAGTACAAGCTAACTGAACACGTTGATTTGCCAGCTGACCGCATTTACACCGGTGAATTAGCTCGTCTTCACTCGTTTAAGAATCAGAGAGCGTACGTTTGATCGATCTCTTAAATTTATTATTAGAGTTTGTTCGAGATACTCATCCGAATTAATTTTGTAGACCATTCGATGCAAAGAATCCCTTCTTATCTCCAGTAAAGGAAAATCGCGAGCTTCACGGCTCAGCTTCAGAAAGGTCGTGTAGACACATAGAATTTGATATAGAGGGGTCAAAAATGCGTTACGAAGCTGGTGATCATTTAGCAGTGTACCCTGTAAATAATGCAGAGCTAGTGAATAAAATTGGAGAAAAGTGTGGTGCAAATTTGGACACGGTGTTCACTCTTACAAACACAGATGGTAAATTAGATATCAACTATATAATTAATATTAATTAAATTCACGTCAATGTCACTAATGGGGATTGTTTCACGCGTTTCACAGAGGAATCTACGAAGAAGCATCCATTCCCTTGTCCATGTTCTTATAGAACTGCTTTGACGCATTACTTAGATATCACTAGTAACCCACGCACGCACATTCTCAAGGAGTTGGCGGAGTACTGCAGCGATGCGAATGACAAAGAAAAATTGAAATTGATGGCATCAACCAGCGCGGAGGGCAAAGCCGCGTATCAGCAATGGATAGTTCAAGAAAACAGAAATATTGTACATATCTTGGAAGACATTCCTAGCTTGAAGCCAGCCTTGGATCATCTTTGTGAGATTTTACCGAGATTACAATGTCGATACTATTCGATCTCTTCTTCCCCTAAGGTATATTAAAATAAATCAAATATTACACTACAGTTTAAAATTATTCGTCTTTATAACGTGCACGTATAATAAGACTAAATTGTTATAATCAAACAAGGTTTTAGACGATTGTAAAACGATCATTTGATTGATTTTTAGCTGCATACAACATCAATTCATATTACTGCGGTTGTAGTGGAATATAAAACGCCTACAGGTAGAATTAACAAAGGTGTGACAACCAGTTGGTTAAAGGAGAAACATCCTTCAAATCCACCGTGTTATGTTCCTATTTTCGTGCGAAAATCTCAGTTTCGTTTGCCAAATCGACCGTCGATTCCAATCGTTATGGTTGGCCCGGGCACTGGTATAGCACCATTTAGAGCATTCATACAGGAACGTGATTTTGCCAGAAAGGAAGGTAAACAATACAATTAAATGTATTTTTTAATATACAAAATTTTACGAAAACAAATTAAACATACTTTACAAAAATAAATTAAACAAGTGTATTATTTTTTATATTTTAGGAAAAGAAGTTGGAGAGACGATCTTGTATTTTGGATGCAGAAAGAAAGATGAAGATTTCCTTTACAAGGAAGAACTCGAGGAGTATGTAAAAAGTGGTACTTTAATTTTACACACTGCATTTAGCAGAGAGCAGGCTCAGAAAGTGTACGTTACACATTTATTAGAAAAGAACAAAGATGAATTATGGAGAGTTATTGGTGAACAAAATGGACATATATACGTGTGTGGGTTAGTATTAAACTCATATTTATTCTATTAACTACATTAATAATATATTAATTAATTACGTAAGATATTCTTTACTAATTATAATCTTATAATTTGTGTAGTAATTTTTTGCTCTTCGTACAATAAAATATAAATTTCTTCAATTGTAATTTTACTGCAATACGTCGAAATTTTGATACTGAAAACATCTGTTAAAAATTTATATTGGAAGTTATTTGTAGTTCAATCCGATATATACATGTCGATTAATCATAATTCATGAAATATTTTTGCTTTTCTAGCGATGCGAAAAACATGGCACGCGATGTGCACAACATTTTATTAAAAGTTGTAATGGAAAAAGGGAAAATGTCGGAGTTAGATGCTGCGGATTATATCAAGAAAATGGACTCTCAAAAACGTTATTCAAGCGACGTATGGAGTTAGTTGAGTGACGTTATTTAACCTTCGGCCGGCGAATGAGAAATCCGAACTGGACCTCGCATTCGCCGGCCCACGTTGCTAGTCGGCAGAGCACCCGCCGTACGAGGGTTAATTTAATTTCATGAATATTTATAGCTTAAATTGTTTAAATTTTATGAAAATATACCTTTATGAGAAAGGTCAACGATAATCACCTTCCGTATAATTGTACGATATACATATATAATTTATATAGGCATAAATTAATAAAAACAAAAGATAAAGAATTACGATGAAGTGAAAAGAAGCACTGTTTTTAGCCCAGAATTTACCGAATTTCGCGGGACTCGTTGTGATAAAATAAAGTACGTAAAATTTATTATTACAAATTGTCAAAAGAACATTTGATTTACACATCTTAAATATTTTTTAAATCCTCTTGCATTGTTTGGATCATTTGCAAGATTGAAACTAAATATAAAATATTTAAAAATTGCTGTTTCTCTTCTTCATCAATCTTAAAAATTATGAAATAAAGTTATTACATGTAATAACTTGCACCTTCGTTGTAAAAAAAAATGGCATAATTTCTATGGAACCGCGAGCATTTCTTCGTCTGTATATGTTAATACCACATTCAGTAAACAAACGGAAGAAACTAAGATTGCTCGTTTCCACTTTATTTTTACATATTTGAACATTTCTATTTAAAACGTACAATCGTACAAAATATACTAATTGATAATTATAGACACGAGCAAAATTATATAAGCACTAATTGTATTTATTATACATATATAAGTAGCTAATGAATTTTATATGAAAGAATCTATTCAATGATACAATGTTGAAAGATTACAGTGATAAAACTTTTTATGGAAATTAATAGAGTGCAATAACGAATTTCAACTATACTTTTACATTCGAGAGAAGACAGAGATAAAGATATAATCTTTATACATTCTGAGATGATCGTTCAAAGGCATTATACACAAATATTTTTCCTATGTTAAAATGGAAATGAGAATGAGTATATGCCATTTTGAAGAATTTGTCATTTTACATTTTCTTAAAATGAGCTGTTGCTATTGCAGTTATGATCATCCTAGAAAGACATAAATTAATGATCTTTATTAAACTTGAAATATTTTAAATACGTGTATAAATAAAATGATGTAATTAAAGAAGTATTTTCTCAAATTCCTTTGTTTTTTATTTTAACATTGATAAATTATGTTCATGCAATAAAACGAGGAAATATTAACATTAACGAATATGAAACACAAACAAAAATTGATGAATTTTAATATATTATTTCTCCACTGAAAATATCAACTGAATTTGTCCCCTGTAAAAATTTTGAGTGAATTTTGCAAGAAATTGAATATTCGCGCCATTTTTCGATCTATTAAATAGAATTTGTAAATCTCTACGTACGCATTTTACAAATCGAATGGAATATAGAAAGAAAGTTTATGTCTAATTGTAGTGATAGAACCGCAAAATCTTGCATGGTCAGTCTTTTAATTATTTTTTTTTACAAATAAAAAAATCGCAAAAATTAGTCGATTTATGGACATGAAGGAGTTGAAATGGCTATGATAATGCGAGGATAATGTAGGAAGTGATGATGTGGGTAAGGTGAGGAAAGGTTGTGCGTTTCGTCTCAGAGTCGCTGCCTAGACTCATCAGTGGGGCTGATGGCAGCGACTCCTTACCCCAGACGCTTGTTGTTGTAACTATTCGCTAGGATGGTCCACCCATCCTAGCGGTTCCGCACTCTGTTTGCTTAACATCGAATATCGGTTGACTTCGACGCTAGGCGCACAGCCACTTGCGGCTTGTGCAAGTTGGTGTTCGAAACTCGTACTCGAGGAACTATAGGTCGCTACAGACACTGGAATGCTAGCGGCGCGTAGCGGTGAAAAAGTGGAACTAATCGCTATTGTTGTCCTTGTCGCACACTATCTCCCTCCTTGTCTATCACGTACATATATGTTTGTCCTTGTCGCACACTATTGTCCTCCTTGTCTACAAATCAGATGTTGCCATCTATCGGATTTTTCCAATTTAAGCTTTTAGTTCCAATGAAATTTAGACTGGCTCAGATGGCAGCACCGTTCATAGACAAGGAACGCACTACTGTGCGACAAGGACAAACATATATATCGTGATAGACAAGGAAAGAGATAGTGTGTAACAAAGACAACAATAGCGATTAGTTCCTCTGTTTCACCGCTACGCGGCGCTAGCATTTCAGTGTCCATAAATTGAACAAATTTTCATTTGCAAAAAAAACTAATTAAACGGATTAATTTGCAAACTTTTGCGATTGTATCATCAAAATTGAATCCTCAGCTTTCTTCCTATACTTCACTTGACCCGTAAAATGCGTGTATAAAAATTTACAAATTCTTTTCAACAGATCGAAAAATTGGCGCGAATATTTAAATCATATTAAAATTCAAAATAATATTTAAACAACGAAACTAATCGCTGTTGCTATCTTGCGAAATCTTCTTGTATGTAAACATAATAAATTGAAAATTCTCAAGGAGAAACGAAGAAAATGAAATTGTAGAATGAAAAATTAAATAATATCCGCGGTGACGAAACATGTAACGAAGAAAATATCATTTAAATATTTTGAGGTATGAAAACACGCGAAAGAAATTGAAGTAGAGTCGAATTGAAGCAGAATTAATTCATAAATAAGAGGGTAAAGAAAATAAATCTTACATTACTATTTTTTTTTTTTTTAAACAGAATGCTGTATTGTCCCTCCATCCTTATAAACAATAAAAACATAACATCAACGCCTCGTTCTCACCATTTAAGTCACCAATATTTCAATCTTAACGTTAATCCTATTTAATTTTGCGTTTGCGCTTACATGCTAAAAATAAAGCCGCAAGAATACCGAAAACAAGATATAAAAATATCAATTGCACGCGAATGCAATTTTCGTCGATTTCTCGTGTATTTTCAGATTATTTGTAACAAAATAAATTCCAGTATAAATTACAAAACGCGTCAGCGTGGGTTTTCCAATCTTTTAATGCTGGATTTCGTCTTCATGAGAGATATGTTAGGAATGATCAAACCGTCGTCGGGCTTTTGAAAATTCTCGGACACGTTCGTATTGCTGGTGTTCGTCCTCTCGCTGTTCGAATTCGAATCTTGCAGCTTCGGCGTGGACGTTCTACCCTTCAGGAGAACCGCTTGCTCCGTGCTTTTGCTGGCCTCTTTGATGGATATCGAGGACACGTCGCTGAAGTCCGGCAGTCCGTAGTTGCCGTCCAGTTGCTTCTTAACAGGCGATATCCTCTTGGCGGTGTTCATCGGCGTCACGTCGGAGTTCGACGACGAACTCAGAGCGCTCGCCTCGCGCGTCTTCTTCAGCGTGGTGATCGCCCAACCTAGACCAAGTTTCTTAAGAGCAATCTCCATCTCCTCCGGGGACGACGCGTACTTCAACACGGTAGAGGACGGTGTACTCGCTATCTGCGAGACACCTGACAACTCGGAGAAGCTGTTCGAGCTTGTGGACGTGATTTTGTCACCATTGTCTTTACACTCCTTGCTCGTGTCGGCGTCAGGACGAAAAAGCTGCTGTTCCTCAGTCTCCGGCGATCCTCGGTTGTCTGTGTCACACTGTAATTTTTTGTCGCTCGTCTCTTGAACAGCCTCCTCCTTCTTCCCCTCCTCCTCTTTACTTCCCGTCGAACTCTGACCTCCTATATTTTTGGACGTTTTAGGCGAGTCGAGAAATATCGAGGTCTCTTTTACTAACTCTTTTAACGGCGACCTTGCGGCCGAGGAGTTGCGCAATCTTTCCGACTGTTGTTTGTTACGTAGATTAAGTGAAGGAGAAACGTGTTCCGACGGCTTCACTATAGCGGTAGATTTCTCGGCGACTTTTCTTGCTGACAGCGGGCTTTTAACGTTACTTTGGCTCTTATTCACAGTGTCCGGCGTGTCGAATTCGATTATCGTCGACAATTCGTGACCCGATGATTCAATTTCCGGCCTGGGAGCAAATATTTTATTTATGATCGTTATGCTCGAAAGTGTTGGAGTCAGACTGAATTGCAAAAACATTAAAAAACATTAAAAATAAAATTTTACCTATACGGCCCACTAAGCAAACTCACTGGTGGCTTACTCCTCCCGTTGGAATGCATCGAGTTATCTACGGCTTTCGATACTTTTGAAGCGTCGGTCAACGATGGAACAAAATCTTTAGTTCTTTTTGCCTGAAAAAGCAAATAAATAATTACTCATATATCTCTAGTGAAACATGACAAGATTTATATTCTCCGTTTCCAGTTTTCTATAATTTGTTACTAGACTCTATTCACGTTAGTAATATGTATATGTTTGTATAGTATTCTATTTAAGTGTTATTTCTATTTAGTTTCTATTATTACTAACGTAAAAGAATAAATTACCTCTTTATTAGGCTGTCTCGTCGTAGTTGTACCAGTCATCTCTATTTTGGAAATATTTTTAAAATCGTTGTTGTCTGTTGAAGTCTGTATCGAATGCTTGATAGATGAAATATCCTTTGACGTAATGAAATTATTGTTAAGACCTTTGCTCTGTTCCAATATTTCTTTCGATATTCTTTCTATTAATCCTTCTTCGTAGTATCTCGTCAAGTCGGTATCGTGTTTCGGCGTCGACGTAAATTCCGGTGGTTTTACTCGGAATTTACTTAACTGAATGTTCACCTTTTCCTCATTTATAATTTTAGGCTTAGCTTTCTCTCTTTTCACTTCTTCTATCCTCTGTTCAGTAGAGTAAATCGCGTTGTCGTCAATCGTTGGAGTTGCTATTTCTGTTTCTTTAACTTGATCAGATTCCTCTCTGGGAATTGCCTTGCTCCTGATGATCTTCTGAGATTCGATCAGCGTCCTTGCAAGCTGATTGTGAATTGCCTCTATGTTTTCTATGAGTCGGTGGACATTTTCCAGATCGGCGGTTTTCAGTCGTGGCTCTGGTAATTGCATCAAACTGGTTTCATCGTGTGAATCGATCATAGACAGTTCCATACCTGAAACGATAATCACATAATTATCCTTAATTAATTATTAATTAAACCTCGTTTAATGAAACTAACATACCTCTTTGTTCATTTCGAACTTTTTCAATAAGATTCGTCAAGGAGATTATCCTCTCTGCGCAAATAGTTTGGAGATCCTCGTACTTTTGTAATATTTGCGGGCAATTTTTCAACGCGTAGCTACGAATTTCATCAAATTTAGCGTGCATTTGTTCGCATTCTGGGTTATTGCATATACAAAATCCCAAGGAAGGTGGAACTTTCGAATGTAGATCGTTATTCCTTCTCGACAACGGGTGATCAGTTTGCTGACATTGAGACGTATCTATCGACGTTGAATAATCATTTCTAGTAGACGACGACGTATTATTATTGTCCGTTTGAACATCTATGGATGAATATCTGAGCAATTTTTTAATTCTCTCCAAATCAGGTATATTTGAAGGCATTCTCATGGTACGCGGCGACGGGGTTTCTGGTGTTGACACTGGACTAACGTCTCTCCTCAGGCGCCTTATAGTTTCACTCACTGGAGAATCCAATAGTTCAAGAATAGTGAGGTTATTGCTCAAAGCTTCGAGTATGTCTTTGGGTTTTACTGGTGGTGGACTAGCGAACGAAGTTGACGTATCCGAAATGTCTTTTATTTGAATTCTTCTCGACCTGGATTGAGTCCATTGTTGCTTGCTCGTAGCTGACTGTTCTTGAGTACCCGTTGAATAAACCTGAGTGCTTTGCGTGCTAACATCTATAGCAATTTCTGCAACCGGTGGTGGCTTCTTATCCGTGCACGTTTCAACCTCCTTGCTAGGCGGTACATCTTCCGTACAAGCGTTCTTTTTCGGGAAAAATTTCGGATATTTCTTCGTGGGAGACGAAGGTTTGCACGGACGAGTCAAACATGATTTGTGACACATTTTTGTTTTCGTGACATATTTCTTCTTTTTAAGCGTTACCTCCGGGCTTTCTTCGTCGTCGGTAACTTCGTTCATTGTTTCAGAACTTCTCGATTCGCTACTATCTTCTTCTTGTCTAATAATCGTAATTTTTGGCTCGATTGGATAATGTTTGGCGATCGTTTCAACATCGTCAGTAACAGATTCCTTCCGCGGTGCCAATTCCACTTGCGTACCTTTATCTTGAACTTTATCTTCCGTCGCAGTTTGCACAGCAATTTCTACTTTTTTCGCAGGCGTGTCGTTTCTTTCCTTTGCCTTATCTTTTTTATTTTTCTCGTCGAAAGATGCATTTATTACTTTAATCTCTGGCGACAAAGGCTCTTGAACGTCTTGGGCAGGTAATTGAGTCTGAACGGATTTATCTCTCTCAAACAAGGATTTTACAGATGCATTGAAGATATCATTTGGCAAATCCGCCCCGAATTCTTGTAACAACAGCCGTTTCTGTCTTTCAACTTTTTTCAACATATCTAATATTTGTTCCTCGCGCGAAGCTCCATCTTCCTCATGCGAAGCTCCATCCTCCTCGCATTTATTTTGCGAAGTTTTTCTGGGTTCTGTAGGTTGGCTGAGGCAACAACAAGGTCCTTCCCAATCAGCATAGTCATCCATATTTTTGTTGCGTTCCCTTGGTGCAAGGGTAATTGGTCTTTCTACAGGATATGCGCGTTGTTCCTCGCACACATTTAAAGATTCATCATCTAACAGCGTTTTTAATGCACGATTTAACTTCGTCTTGTGCTGCTCCCTCAAAATTTTTCTCCGTTCCTCTTGCACGTATGTGTCTCTCTACGTAAAAGAAGCGTTATAATTAACGAAAAATATATGATAAAATTGGGAAAATTAAAACGAATTACCGGGTAATGTTCCACTTTACTGGCTTTCAATTTACGCTCGTCGCTCGTAAGTTGACTCAGATTCTGCATCAATGTCCGATAATCCCGACGCACTTTCTCTCTTAATACAGCATCCTCTCCGCGTTTCTTTGCGTTCTTTTGACGATCTTCTAGTACACGTGTCTCGGCAGTTTGTGCCCGTTCAATTACTTGAGCCAAATCCATTGCACTTGGCTATAGAGACAACTTCGATATGAAAATGAAAATTATTTGGATACTATTATTTATTACAAACCTCATCCCACGTATGGATTTTTTCAACTACGCCAGCTGGTTGATCGTACACGTTACTATGATGCTTTTTATGATCGTATAATTGTACTTTATCAGTAGCTGGACATTTAATATATTTCGGTGTCTTTATTTCTTTATTTATATATTGTTCACTGCTATCAGAAAAATATGACGAGTCGTCACTAAATGAATTAGGGCTATCACTGTTAATAGAGTCCGAGGTCGTTTGTACATAATCATTTGGATTATATCTTGAACATCCAAAAACATTTGTTAAAAAGTCCCATTTTTTTTGAAGCTTAGAGTCTGAATACATACCTCGTTGTTTTATCTTTTGCTGGAATACTTGTCGTTTCTTTCTTAGAGTTTTTACTATTGAACTCAGATTCAGTTGTATGCACAGTTTGTTTAGGCAATAGTTCTATAACTGAATTTGGAGTGGATTGTTGTTCTAGAACTGAATCATTTTCTGGAATTTCTTCCACTGTTTTTGGTTTAGACTTTCCTGGAGATTTAACTGGAGACTTAACTGGAGAACGCATTTTAAAATCATTTTCTACAATCTACAAAAGAAATTTCAACTTACATATGCATGAATTTACTGACGAATTCAATGTCAATTGTACAAAAATAGCGTACTTTTATATTGGTTTTTACTTTTCCAGGTGATTTTTTAGAAACGCGTTTCTTTGTCTTCTTTTTAGTAGCTTTTTGCTGTTTGTTACCTTCATCAATTTCATTTTGAATAGAAATACATATAGTGTCCTCTTCAGGTACTGTTTTCTTGGAAAGATTTGCTATCATTGTAGATCTGAGATCCTCCATTTCTCTCACTAGATGCAGCCTTTCTTGATGTTGCTGTTGTGCAGCTTCCTTCTACATAGATGTTACTTAATCTTTCATAAATTTTATTCTAACAATCTTTAATCTTTCATAAATTTTATTCTAATTATTGTTACAAAAGTATTTGTAACAATTCTTCACAATTTAAAGAAAATCACAACACAATGAAAATGAGGTATACCTGCTGAGTATTTTTAATTTGCTTCATTGCTTCTTTTCCTCTTTTCAGTGCCGCTAATTGATTCTTTCTGTGTTGCTCATCTATTAGTGCATCATGGTCAGGTTCTAATGCAGCAGATATATGTGCTTGGCCAATATCTGCCATATCCTCTTGATACTTTTGTTGAACTTCCATAATTTTTCCATTGTATATCTGCTTCAGGCTCAACTTGTCATTATTCTCAAGCTTTTTAAGTTCCTCTTTGGCTATGCATTTCGTACGTTTTAAAAGTCTATCTGATATTTCTTTTGATTGTTGTCGCACCTGTGCAAATTCCTTAAGTGATTCTCTTGGCCTTTCTATCATTAATACTTTATCTACTTTCAATACAATAAAATAGTTACTATAATGTTGCTTAATACAATGTTATACATTTAATATTTCATGCTTACATCAATTAGAAATTTATGAAACACACTTCAAGACAAAAATGATACAAGACATTACAAAATGTACAGAGTACATTTGCTCAATACCCAAATTTTGTAAAAAACACTGCAGAAATATAAAATCATTTAAAAGTCTGTTAAGACAATAAAAATACAATGGATGAGATCTGGAGAGACATCAGGGATTAAAGTATTGTTTCTTTTTCTTAATTATTTAATTTTGTAATATAATTTTGAATGAGCTACGCACACGATATATCTGCTTGATTGTATTGATAATCAATACAATCAGTGAACCAAGATTGTTCCTTTGGGTCTCATTGTTATTATACTTGCGTATTTTTAATTTGTCTTTCGACTATCATGTAACTTGTAGCATGTATGTATACCTGCTCCAGTCGTAACCTGCGTCGACGATCACGCTCGTTTTTCTTAATTTGATCTAAGTCGGATAATACCATTCTTCCTCTACGTATATTCAAACGATTTCCATTGACGGTAACATTAATGGACATATTTTATTCAAATAATGTTATCTGTTGTTCGAATAGATCTGGGATAAAATGTTCCTTAACTCGAATTTAAAATGGTAGGAACGGCCATTCTCAGATTCGACCAATCAACGGAATATCGCTAGTGACTTTTGTAACTGTACATACAATTCAAAATCTCGACGTGTACATACCTCGATCTTTGCTATGAAATTTTCGCGCGTATAATTCAAACGTGAAGTGAAACGAAGGTCAAATTTTATTAATTCGTACAAACGAAGTTGGTAACAGAATTTTGTAATGTAAATTAGCAAATTACATTGCTAATATTAATGTTAATGAAATTGTTTCGATGACATTCGAATATTCATCAGAGGATATTTTAGAAGAGCTATTGGGAGAGGAAGTTTGCTTTATGAATTGAAAATATAAATTTCTGAAATTTATATTTGTATATTTATTTAATATGTTTGTTTTATTTATATTTTATAAAACGTTTAGAAATATTAGATACAATTGAAATGTTAACAGTTATATTATTTGTTTTATTGTTGTTTTGTTAATACCAGTTTCAGAATATTTATATAAAGTTCTGGTTCACTTATATACAAATCCATTTGAAGCAGCAGAAGCTGAAATTTTTCTAATTGCGATTGCATATTTTTTAATATTATTATTATTATATATTATTATAAGTAATATTAATATAAGTATATTATTATAAGTAATATTAATATAAGTATATTATTATAAGTAATAGTTAAATATCAAAATGCACAAATCATTGCCCCTTGGGCAGAGATCTCAATTGAAAAGTTATTGTTTTATCATGAGAAATATAACAATGACAATCCAAATTGGAAATTATTATATGATTCACCAATTATTTTGATGGGAAATAGTGATAATGATGTCTTAAAACCAATTGATATTAGTATAATATAAATTTATATTTATATTATATTATAATATAATATAAATCTAGGGAAATATAATTTCTTCAAAGAGGAAAAATATGCCTAGTGGAAGTTACTAAAGCGTCAGCCTTGTATCTTGTACAGTCGGTATTGTTACAAACAAGCAATATTCAGTGGTGACTACGTACATGCCCTGAGATATACACTTTATCATTCAAGTATCACATATCCTTTACTCTTCATAGTGATGAATTCATTTAGGTAATCAACGTTTGCCTAAATAAATTACGAACCAACTCTGAAACTATTTGCCGAGGCAACAGTCATAGTTTCATTTATAGCAACGGTGATGATTATGAAGTGAGAATAATCGCATCTTGAAGTGAAAACAAGTGAAAGAGGACAGAGGAAAGATATCTATGTTAACTGGCAAACATCTATCAATGCGTGTAGCGCATAATTCTCTAATATTCAGGCATTTCCCGACGACACTCGAGATCATCGTCACGAAGATTTATTTGATCGATATATGCAATGATTTGTCGTAAAACTGCCGCATTTATGCTTACAGAGGAAGTCCAATGGTTGTAAAAGAAAAAGAAAAAAAATATGTGTGTTTCTAAAAAAATACCAATAAGATATATTGAACAATGATTGCAATTCGGTCACGATATGCAATTTTAGAAACGTATGGTAAGTACCTAGTGATCTATTTTGTTTAATTTCGATATTGCAAGAGCGGATTTCATACCTTGACGATGAGGTGCAACGTTTATTTAATTTTTGGCGAGTACTATTTTTACAATCGTCCAGAGCATGCAGCGCTTGAGAAAACACATTGGAAATTTAAGTTGCTAGTTGCTAGAACAGAGAGCAATAGATTGATGTCGATCTACAAATCAAGATTTTTGACTCTCGTGAGAGCTGTGAATGATCCATTTTGATTGTAGTACTCAAATGGTGTACATCTTTGTTGCAAGTATTCAGTTTTTGAACGATCGCCGTACATGTATTTCTTGAGAGTACGATGTCGTTCAAAGATGAAAGAAAGAAAAAGAAAGGGAACATGTAACCTCGTTAATGAATTTTTTTCATTTATTATTTATTATATAAACGTAATTGAGTGATAAAATTTTAAACTTACCATTTATTACATTTGAAAATGTTTGTAATTGCACTAAAATTGAGTTTATATAAAATAAAAGACTGTAATAAGACAAATGGCGACGTTTCTTCGTAACGATATATTCAGTTTTGATTTCAAAACTGTTTAAATGATGAAAACATTATTTTGTACAAAAAGTAATACAGTATAGTCAACGCAATTAAATGATATTGTCTTAGTAATATTTTATATGTAAAACCACATAGTATGTAGCATATATAATTATTGTATATAATTATACAATAATTGTAAATATTGTATATAATTATACAATAATTATATTTTGTATTTCAATAAGTACACAATTGTGAACATTACATTTTTGGATAAATTGCTTTCAATTTTCTTCCTCGTATATATTCCAGATTAGAAGAGTACATGGACTCAAAATGGCACGCAGGCGTAAAAGTGAAATGAAATCATCTGTAAAGACATCGCTTAAGTATGTACCTGTACGAAAATCTAGTAGACAAATAGCCAAGAAACAATTAGAAGAAAAAAAAGTTAATGGAGATGTTTTACAAATAACTTACTCAAACGACTCGGAAGATAGTAAAAGTACCGCTGAATATCAAAACCACGTGCTTCCAAAAAAGAGTCAAAATTCTTTAAGGAAGCATAATAGGCATAAAAACGTTTCTAATAGCAATGTACTTGTAATCAACGAAGAATGTTCGTATTCCACGACATCTCTGTATAAAAAGGATGCTAGTGAAAGTGATAGTCAAGATGGAGTAGACATTATAGTCAATCAGTCTGATAAACTCAGCCCTGAAGATGTTCAGCAAGTAGTTGTTGGTAATCCTAATAAAGAAATTGTAACTGAATCTGATTCTGCCGAAACTGAAATATGGCCAGAAGATGTAATAGAAGAAACTATAATATGTGAGGAGATGGAGGGTAAAGAAGAAGTTAAAAATAGTGATTACAATTTAAAACAAAATGATAATGTAGTAGTAACAGAAGTGTTAGTTGTAAACAAACCTGCTTTAGAAACAAAAAATTTTGTAGAATATACTGTGATACAGAATGAGAATGGTACGGAATCGATGTTAGTAGAATCTGATTCAAGAAACTCACCTAATAATGAATGTTACTACAATACAGAAAAAGATGCATGTAATTTACAGAAAACTAAAATGGAGAATTCCATGTCAGCCTTATACATAGATGTGCCAATGACGTCTAACGACAGAAATGACAAATCATTTAATTTAGAAAAATCATATACTCATAGCAAAGACATAATTAATGATCAAGAAGACTTATATACAAATAAAGATGCGTATACAAGAAGGTTGCAAGAATCTTTATCTAGAGATAATGTGTTTTGTAAAATAGATAACAAATTAGCAGTTATGCAAATTAGTGAACCTTCAAAAGAAATAGAAAAGTTAGTTAATGATTTATCCAATATGGAAAACATAATGTCTCCATTACAAATTGCTGGTAATACTGAGAAGATAATACCAATGAGTATTGATGATGAAAGTAGTTCTTCAATATTGGATAAAATGGAACAATTGCACCAATCGAACAACTCTGCTGATAATATAGAAAAAACTGTTACAGAATTAAATAATGATTCCTGTAACGGCAAGGTAGAGTGTGAAAATCAGCATTTACTAAAATCAAAAGTATTATCAGATAAAAAAAATGGAAATCAACGAAAAACAGTAAATTTCCAACAAATTAATGAGGAACTGTATGGTGACAATGAAGTGGACAGCAAAATTGATGGGGAAGATACAAAATTATCTAGTAGCAGTGATAATAGCAACGATACACTATTATCTATGAACAATTGTAAATTAACAGAATTTGATACAAAATGTAATAATAACACAAATGATATTGATAAAAAGGTTGAATTTAGAAGTAGAAGTGGTAGCACTGACACAACAGGTTCAGAAAGCGGATCAAATAGTTCTGGCGTAAGGAGAAGTAGTAGAATTAGATCAATTGGTCTAATGAAACAAAGGTATGTATTTTAATGTGAAAATATACACGTCATATGAAATATATATTATCAAACAAATTAACTAAAATAAACAAACTTTCTAATTGCATTAGTAAAAAAAAGAACACTGCGTTCGTACGATTGTAAAATATTTTAAAGCATTTTTTATTTTATATATTATACTGTTTTACAGGTCATGTGGTCGTGGATTAGTTACAAAACCTAATTTAGATAGTTCAAAAACAAATGTTCAGCAAGAAAGAGAAAAAATAGCGAATAACGTTGTTTCAATTGCTCAAGAAATGAAAATAGATAATCCACCCGAATCTCAATTAGATAAAGAAAATAACGTCAATAAGACAGTGAATACGTTTGAGTCCCTTACACTGATAGCAACTTGTAATACCACAGGCTATGATTCAGATTCCTCTAAACCTGTTAAAGTGAAATCTCGTTGGCGAAGATCAAGTGAACTTGAAATGGGTGGATCGAATACAGGAATTGTATCTACATCAGCAGTTGTATTTGGAAATATAACAGCGAATACATCTGAATCTGGATCATATTCAGCTATTAAATTCACAAGTGGAGCTTCAACAGATATTAATATTTCAGATTCTATATCTGGGTTAACATCAATTACAAATATTCAATCTAATACAGATATAGAACAGACGAAAGAAGTAACGACGTCTGTGAACAATAATAATATCGTGCAAATTCCGAAAACTGTGGGTGCAAGAATTGCGTTACCTATGGTTCCTGAAATAGAGGACAGAGAAATGGAAGAAAGACTAAGTCAATTTGAATATTTACGTGAAAATTTATATTTAACAGAAAGGTATGCAAGTAAAATGATGTTCGCAAAATTCTTAACAATAATATTAACAATAATGATAATAATCTTTTAGATACACAAATAAAGAAACAAAGAGAATGGTGTGTGATTGCTTTTTAACAGAAGAAGAAATTGAAAGGGGCGAATTAGGTTGCGGGGAAGATTGTCTAAATAGACTTCTTATGATAGAGTGGTACGTATTATGCATTTATAGATTTATAAATTAAATGTAAAACATTAGTAGAAAAACATGTTTTGTACAATATGTTATACACTTTTTTTAGTGGGCCTCGATGTGTAGTAGGTGATCGTTGCACGAATAAAAGATTTCAAAACTGTGAATATGCAAAATGCGAAGTATTCAGAACGGAAAAAAAGGGATTTGGTTTACGAGCTGTGGTTGATTTATTGGCGTAAGTTTGTAATACGTAACTCTAACATAATGGAATTTTTTATTAATAAATGTTGTTTTTAAACACCAGAGGAGAATTTATAATGGAATATGTAGGTGAAGTGGTTGACCCAAAAGATTTTCGACGCAGAGCAAAAGAATATTCAAAAGACAAAAATAAACATTATTATTTTATGGCATTAAAGTCTGATCAAATCATAGATGCTACTATGAAAGGAAACATTTCTCGATTTATAAATCACAGTTGCGATCCAAATTCTGAAACTCAAAAGGTAAGTACAGCTAGAAGAAATAAAATTCAAGATTATATGGAAATTTATTTTTATAATTGAAATTTGTACAGTGGACAGTGAATGGTGAATTGAGAATTGGCTTTTTTAATAGAAAATTTATAGCTGCTGGCGAAGAAATTACATTTGACTATCATTTTCAACGTTATGGGTAAGTGTGATGGGTGATATGTTTTATTACCATTTTGATATTGGACAAAAACATATTGTGCTAAATTTAATTGCAAAATTGCATTAGCAAAGAGGCACAGAAGTGTTTTTGTGAAGCACCCAATTGTCGCGGTTGGATCGGTGAAACACCGGAGGAAGAAAAAGAAAAGATTGAAAAGAAAGAAAAACGTGAAAAAGATATGAAGAAGAAGAAAGATGAAAAGAAACCAACTGATTATATGGAAGATGAAGATGTAAGTAATTTATGCAGTTATTGTTTCTGCTAATTTAAACATTTTCTTAATTATTCTGCCATTCGATTTGCTATTAATGTTATTTCAGTTGGAGGAAGAAATAGATAAACTATGCTCAGGTGGCTTGAAAAATAGAGCTCATACATTAACATTAAGTAGATTAATGGTACGTAGCAGAGAATTAGAACACAGAACGCGGCTTTTACGTCTCATACAAAGCGGGGAACAGCCATGTCGAAGATTATTTTTGGATTATCACGGTTTACGTTTGATTTGGAGTTATGTTATGGATATTTCCACTAATGATTCTGACGAGGCGCAACAGTTCCGTCTAGAAGTTTTGAAAACCCTAAATACACTTCCAATTCCTAATAAAACCATGTTGATGGATAGTAAAATTTACAATGTGGTAGAAAAATGGTCGAAACGATTGTATTTCTCTTTGAGCGGGGATTCTCCGGAAGATGATCAAGGAAAATTGAAGTCAAATAACGATGAATTACCAGTTAACTGTGAGGGCAATGAAAAGAGAAACTCTTACTCATTGACTGCAGACACAGAGAAACAAGAAAATAATATTGAAATTACTGACATAAAATCTGATGATATAGATCAAAATCTTATTCCTGAATTAGCTTTGAGTCTTTTAGCTGAGTGGTCAAATTTAAAAGAAGTTTTCCGTATACCGAAAAAAGAAAGGATTGAACAAATGAAAGAACATGAGAGAGAAGCAGGTAATGACTTTAAATTATAATTATAATAATACAAGATCAATATAAAAATTAATGTAATCTATTTTTCTTTTTTTTTTTAGATCGTGGCTATAGAGAAGAATTAGAAAAAGAAGAAAAAAGGGGAACATCGTATGACAGGTATATAAATTTATAAGTTGGCAGATAATATACAATTAATAATTAAAATATAAATTGTTTCTAGGCATAGATCTGACAGATATGGAAGGAACGAAATGGAAAAACGTGGAGATAGAAGACGAGGGCGAGAATCTCCAGAATCTGAGCACACTCGAACAAAAGATAAGAGAATAGAGGAAAGGAGTAGCTTAGTTCCAATTCCACGAATGACAAAATACGAACGCCGACAATTATTTGCTTTGAAAGTAGCAAAGGAAGAAGAAGAGCGGCAACGTCGCCAACAACAAGAATCGTGGCAAGATCATGAAACTAGATGTATAGCATTAGGCATAGACCCCCATACCACGGCTATGGTAGATCCACAAACGGGATATCCTGTCTTTTACAATCCGACAATTGGACAGTGGCAACAGTATCCTACACAAGGTTTTATTTCATATACATATATTTTAAATATTTACGTTGCATAGTTGCATTTAGTAATTTGATTTTTATAATAATAAACGATTTCCTTTAAAAATGTATAGCTTATCTTATTATCTAAAATCTTATTACAGATGGAGAAATAAATCAGCAATGCACTTCAGTATACGTAAGTGGACCACAGACAGTGTCTGGTCATACACAATCCGGGATAGTATCGCAAAATGTTCTACCGTCATCAATTTCTTCTGAAATATCACCTGGAATGTCGAGTAACATACCTTCGGGTGTACCTCCAGTGGTGTACACGTTAAGTCAAACGCCTGTATTTAATCAAAGTACAACATCTTATTCTTTACTATCCCATTGTCATCAGCAATATCCTGAAGGGCAACTACCGACAATTTCGAGTACTTTAGTTTCCAGTGGAACATCAGTTCCACTTCAAACCGAATCTCTTTACGAGCACATAGAAAAACAGTCAGACCAACAGTTTCCTGCAACGTTCAGACAACCTGAAGTACCTCCTATAGACTTACCACCAAAATGGAAAAGTGCGACTGATAATAGAGGCAGGACTTACTATTATCATGTAAAAGAACGGATATCGCAATGGTTACCTCCTCCGCCAGATCATATAGGAGTTCAACCGGATTCATCGTCGACCTCGGAATCCAGCGAAGAATCTAGCTCGTCAAACGAAGAAGACGAAGAGATTGACGAAGACAATAACGAAGAATCGAAAAACGAGGAGTTACATTTAGACAACACTTTGATAGAAAAACCGTTGAATGTCTCTAGGCATAATGTAGCTAAAAAAAGTTCCGTTCATAATGTAACCGGAAGTTCATCAGCACTTGTGTCAGAAAGTAAAAAAAGAAGAGAGGGTTTGGTTCAAGAAAGAATTATCAGCGTATGTTGTATTTTATACTTTTCTTTTTCCTTTTACAGTTAGTACCTATAATTGTATTTACAATTACATGTTGTGCTAATTTTATAGCCACGTCGAGAAGAAGACCGTATGGATCACAAAACGCACAAGGGAATAAAGGAGAAATTACGGCGTCAGAAAGAAAGAGCCAAATTTAAAGAATACATTGAAAAAATACGAAGACATCGACGTAGTAACAAATCTAAATCGCATTCACGACATAGTTTAAACAAATTGCAATTACCCTCGTCTGACTTATCCACAATGTCGGAAAGAAAGATTAAAGATACTTTTAGAATAAATATGGCAAACGTCATGGTACATTTTTTGAATCCGTATAGGAAAAACGATTGTAAACAAGGTAGAATAACAAATACGGAAGATTTTAAACATCTTGCTAGAAAGGTACGTTTATAGAAGAAAGGCTTTTGGATTATTATTATTATTGTTGTTGTTATTATTATTGTCTTATACAGTAGCATTAAATTTAATTTTTTCTGTTTAAGCTTACACATTTTGTACTCGCGAAAGAATTGAAACATTGTAAAAGCGTTGATGAATTACAATGTAACGAGAATGTTAAACATAAAGCTAAAGATTTTGTACGTAAGTATATGAGTAAATTTGGCGCTGTGTATCAGAAAAGTACTGACGAAGATTAATTATCTAACTTATGATATATAAAATTGTTATTTATTATACAACTTCTTCACTTTGAAAATTGTAATATATCTACTAAAAAAAAATATATATATATCTAAGTATAATATGCCTGTATGTAGATATATATCTGTAATTACTATTGTTGTAATATAGATGAATTTGTACATGCTTCATAAACATTCTGGTAATTTAGCCACTAAGAAATTAGCAAATTTCTAATTTCACACACATTCAGTGTATAAACTTTATATTTTCATTTCCTAGATAATAATACGTTATGTTTTTAGAAAAATGCATTTTATGTCCTATTGCAATGCGCGTCTTGCATAATTATATTAAACATTGATCTTTTTTGTTTTGTTTTACTTCTTTCTTTTTAATTATCAGTTTCAAAAACTGACATTGAACATTTTATTGCGAGGTAATTAATATTGAAATATTTAAATATGTACATAACTATAAATTATAAAAGAATTTTTAACTATTTCATAAAAGTAAGTTGCAATTATTATCTTCTTAATATATGTATAAAAAGCAAATGAAATTAAAAACAATAAATTTTGCATTTACGATCTTATTTTCTACATATGTATCTAAAATTTTATCTATTGTAATTTATATATAAAAACCGGCGAAGCGAACCTATAATATCATAGATCAAGTATAAAATAAATTTTGTCTGGTCTGTGATTAAATATTATTCTAAAATCAAAATTGATAGCATTTCTGATCGCCAGAGGCGCTAGTGAATATTTCAAGTATATACATACTTGCACGATGTGTTCTAATAGCATATATAATTCCATCAAATTTTTACGAATAAATTGAACAAAATTTTTTAATAATTTTATTTTATAAAAGTGTGGTGTACACTTTAATCATATTGATCACTTGTTCTAATAAAGTTCGAAGTAATTAATATGTTAAAAATGAATGCACAATAAAAAAAAATTTGACGCACGAAATGCGAATTCACTGGAGATCAATGAGAATTCGTCACGTTATGTGTACAATGTGGAACCTTTTCTTGAAATGAGAAGGCTTGCTTTGTTTATTTTGAAACATAGTATTGTAATATATCGGAGAAAAAAGTGATTTTGCACAATTAACGTGAAAACAGATATTTGTCGAACAATGGACATCTTGAAACCTGAGTTGGTTTGGGTAGATGGTCGATGCTACAGGGTATTAGAAAATACTAAGCGTATAAATGATGTTTCTTCTTACTTTGAAGATAATAATTACCAGCTGGATGACAAAGATGCTGAGGATGAATGTTACGACAGCAATATAGAAATTGTACCATACGGATCAACAAAATTTAAACATGCATTTCACGTACCAAAGTATAAAAATTGTTTCCTCTTAAAACACACGTACATATGCAATAAGCTAGCAATATAATGTTAAAATAATTATCAATGTTTTAGAGCATTTTTCCCATTTATCATTGGAGCCAAACATGCTGTACATAAGAGATTGGAAACTGAGACTAAAACAGTAATACAAATACCAAAGTTTGGCCAAGATGGAGATATTGGTAAATATACTTTAAACTTTATGCAACTGAAGTGTTAAATTTATGTTTTGTCGTATATTTATATATCTATATGTTAATAGTCATAATTGGTAACGACTGCAAAGGAATAATAAGTGCACGTCATAGAATTAATCTATTAATGGAGGCATCTAGGAAAAAGATAAAATTTACACATTTTTTATCGATACCTCTAAATGATGGCCATGTAATAATGAAATTTAATATGTTTAAAAACGAAGTATTGACAAATTCAGGAAAAACATCCAGAGGTGTGGATGAAACAATTTTTCAGACACCAAGTAAATTACATCTTACCATTGGGGTAATGAAATTGCTTGATGATGCAGAAAGAAATCAAGCTGTAGAAGCTTTAAATTATTGCAACGAGCATATTGTAAAGTAAAGAGAATAATATGAAAAGTATATTTAGTTATTACAAGTTTGCTAAAGTTATTTTATATCATTTTTTTGTAAAAAAAATTGCAGGCCTACTATTGAAAAATATGGACAAATTCCTATATTCTTACAAGGAACTGAAATAATGAATGATGATCCTGCTGAAGCAGGAGTTTTATATGCAAAGGTAGTCGACAAAACTGGAGTTTTACAAAAAATGGTAGAGGAAATTGTAGATTATTACATCAAAATAGGTAGCGTATAATATTGATCAATAAAACAATATAAGCATGCTAAGAATATCAGTAACTGAAACAATATGAAGTGTATTAATAAAATGATATGTTGCTTAGGTTTAATAGATAGAAAATACCAGACTGTTAAACTGCACCTAACCCTTATGAATACAACGTTTAAATTGACTAAAGAAGAAAGAAATGGTAAAAACTTCATAACATTTGATGCCACCGAAATAATGAAAGTAAATACATTTAATTATTTAAATTAAATTATGTATTGAGACAGCTTCGCATCGAGGCTACAGCATAAGAAACTAAACTGTCTGTACATAGTTTTATAATTAAAAAATTGAAATTTTTTAGGCTCATGAAAATACAATCTTTGGAGAAACTACATTAAAGCAAATTCACATATCGCAACGTCATACAATCAGTAGTAATGGATACTATATAGCAACAGCAAAAATTAATCTACTTGAAGGTTTATAAATGACATATATCATTATTTAAACTTGCATATGCACTTACTTTGTAAAAATTATAAGATGGCGATTGCACATATATAATTTGTTATATAGAAAAAACTTGGTTTGAAGATAAATATTTTCTAATAATATATTATCGCATCTTTTAAAGTTATTATCCTTTTTTTATATACTTTCGTTATTACATAATTTTCATTTTACTGAAGTATCCTATAAGGTAAATAATAATGTATAATCTTGAATATATTCATGATACTATACTTGTAATAAATATGACGATTTGTAGCTGATCATTTAAATTTGATCAGTATTTATGTTTACAGGTGAACTCGTGTAAAAACTTGAAAATTTGATTTTTCTATATAATACAGCCTTTAGATATATTTGCATATCATCAAAAATAATAATAAATAAGTCTGCTGAATTAAGTTCCTACATAATTTAATCTTTAGATGCAAAAAATGTTCGTGTACATGTATATTCAGAAAAATTAATTTTTCGAATTATAAGCAAAAAAGTATGTTTATAGTAAGTGTTCAAACTGTTTTAATAATCATAAGTATGCTAGAAATAATAATCCCAGCATATTTCAAAGCAATATAAATTACTAATAGTTTTTTTATGTAGTTCAATACTTGTCAATATAAGATTTATTAATATTGCTGGATAATAGTAGTTTATTTTTTCTTGTCTATTTTATATGTATAATTATGACAACTCTTTTATTTGTTACAGTATGAAATGTGTTTGTGTCACATCAGCAATTAAAAATAATTGGACAAAAACATTTTTTAATTCGTGTTTCTAACAAGAAGGCCTAGGTGCCATGAATTCAGATATATTAATGTAAGTTTTTAACTTTTCTTTTAAAGCTCTACCTATTCTTAACTTCTTACAGGTTTTACATAGAGAAAAGAATTATTAAATTAGAATGTTTAATTAAAAAATATTAGTATTTGTACTGAATTTCTGACATTTTTTATTTACTTTACTAATGTTCTACTTCAATTGACTGTCACAGGCTACCAATGACTCATGAGACACAAAATGAGCTCAAAAATTTAATATTCATTTTCAAATTGCAATAATTCTTTTCTTCAGTTAATTAAAAAATAAAAAATTTGTATGATATATAGAAACTTATTTTTTATTACATTAGTATTTTTTCAAGTGAAAAAATTTGTTTCTTTATTAATTTCCGATTAGTTATTTTTAAAGAAATTACAAAGGTCATAAGAGTAACAACGCGTGCATTTTTCTAGATCTTGAAAATTTAGAATGTTACTGTTTGTATTTTTTAAACACAAGAGAGCTTCATGTACCGTATTTTTATACAAACTCAGAATAAAATATTTTTTTGAATACTGTAATCTTTCTTATTTCACCTGATATTGGTTTATCGCTTTAATAATCTTATGTTTTTTTATTTTTTGTTACGTGATGCACGTCACGATTGGATCGAGGACGCATGCGTAATAAGTACGATGCGAGTATCGTACGTCAAAATAGTAAAGACGAATCAGAATCATATGATAGTTTTTATCAAGTCACATACGCATAATGAAATTTAAGTTTTTGACTTTTATCATCGAAAAAAACTCTAACCTCTTCCCTCTTGCATGTAATATTTAATACGAAATATTTGTAAAGAAATTAGTTTTTAATTAATTACTAACTTATTAATTATATTTTATAACATTTGTTCTAGATGCTCAAATTATTTTTACGTATATATCTGTATACAAATAACGTACCTGTGTATCTACAAATAATTATCATAACATTAATTTCGAGTACTTTTATTTCATTAAGAAAATAAATACAGTTCGTTTAATAAAATATAAATTTGCATAAAATAACTTTTGATATATATAATCAATGTCTTTTATTTACACTTTCAATTACTTTTTTTTTTATCATTCTGGAAATTATTATAATTTTTAATACCATTAAATATTAACTGTTATTAATTATGACATATAATTAATTTGCAATATCAATTATTTTGATATTACTACAATTACTACAATTACTTTAACTGAAATATCTATATTGATAATGCATCGTTATAATAAATTAAATAATTTGTTGATTCTTTATTACTTTAATATTTGTAGATCTGCAAGATACAATGTATACTACCTCTACTATGATACAATGTACACATGTTATTTTATATATAATGTAATACATACTAATTAATAGCTAAATATTAACATTGATTTATTTAATTTTTTAGATTTATGAAAAATGCATGGAATCAAGAGATTATTAGTTTTCTGCACATTAACAACTATCTTACCAATTTTGCTTCTTGTAATACCACTGTATTTACGTCATAATTTCTATGCAAATGTAGCATATGCTGTAACGGATTCTGATATTTTGGAAATTACTGATGGTATTTCTACAATATTCTGCTCTGTAAGAATATTTTATATTGTTATCAAATGTTAAATGTAATATTCTTTCTGTAACTGATGCAGTAGCATTTACATATTATATAGGCACATACTTTACAAATGAATAGAACATTCAATGCATTTCAAATGACACAAAAACCAGAAATAACTTCATACAGAAAACATATACGTCTTAAAAAAAGTATGATTTTACCAGATGATACACTAGAGTACTGGGGATTCTATCTTTTAGAAGGATCAAGTGTGGCACTCTCTGTATGCTCAAGGTAATGCAATATTTTAATATTAATTAATATATTTATATTTTTAAATTAATATATAAATATATATTATTATTATATTTGCGTAGGTTCCAAGGTGCATCTATACTTGTTGTGAAAGGAGAACGTAATTTACGAACATGTGGAATGTTAGAGCATCGCAATACACAAGTTGTAGAGAGTATATTTCTGCCAGAGGCAAAAAAACAAGTTAAAGTAACATTTAAGTCAAATACAGAAAAAAGTAATTTTAATAACAATATTGCACAAAACAATTACAATGATACATTAGATAACATTGAAGATAGATTGTTACACAATATTACTTTAAATAATATTACTTTAAATAATACTGATCAGGATATTGCAAATCTCTATTCTCATTTGAAAGGTCATTCTGTGTCTAATGTCATGGAAAATCGCGAAGAAGAACCAAAAACATTACAGGATAAAAATATTCAATACCTTATAAATCCCCTGGAAAAAGAAACTACACATAGTATCAGAAAATTAAGGCACGCTAAAAAAAAGGAATATAAAGAACAAATGAAAGAAATAAAAAGAAATATTGCAATGCAGCGAAAAAAAAGTACACAAAGAAATGTCAGAAACAATTCTTATATTAAAAGAGATATAAATGATAAATACAGTTTAATACTAGAAAAATTGTTGAGGAGAAACTTGAGTTTAGGAGATAATAGAAATGATGTTAAAAATGAAATGAAAGCGCAATATGAAAAACCAAAAGAAAGAATCAAAAGAAACGAAGAAGTTGTTAATCCCACACATTTGCTTGATCAAGGTGTTAAACATGGTGGAAATGCAGGAAACATAACCGATGCTGATAATGATTCTTCTGTATCCAGTTTTGAAAATGAATTATTTAAATGTTACGGAGGCTCAATTTTAATGGCTCAGGAATTTGCACCATCTGAGCAGTGCACTAATGTTACTTACTTATTGAATAGCAAACATATGCAGGCAGTACATAATGTTGTAGAAGATGGTTACTATTATTATATTTTTTACAGTGACAATGATATTGTGTCAAATGATATATATGCATTATTTGACATTTATAAACCTACTCTTCATTACGAGAATATAACAAAATCTTGTCTAAATCAAACAAGATGTAGTTTTCCGATTAATATACTATCTTCTGACAGAGTAATTGTTGAAATACCAACTAAAGATGATTTTGAATATGAGGTAGATGATGTTAATTTTCTTTTATCAATTTGTCATCCACGTACGGAAGTGTACATAATTTTTCCTGTTGCAGTATTACTCTTTATCCTTGCTTGTGCTTTTATGTAATATATTTTATTACTTTTGCATATGCTGTGTATATATCATGAACATTAAATTTTATTCACATATCGTTAAAAAACATATTCAATTAATAGAATAAAATATCAGTATATGTATTTGTAGATACATATATAAATATCTGTAAATACATTGTGTGTGTATGTGCGCGCGTGCGCGCGCGCGCGTGTGTGTGTGCACAATCAAGATATTAATCTTTTTATATGAAGAATTATGTAAAGTTTTTGCATAGGTCTCTTATCGTCCATACTGAATATTCCATTCAGTATGGAATATTTTCAAAACAAAACAAATGACAGTAATTTGAATTAAAAGTCCCATAAAATAATGCGATATTGAATGTATTGTAAAATATTTTCATTTATAATTAAGATAGATATGATCTTTGTATTATTAAATTTATTTTGTTAATTACTGTATTCAAAAGTATGTACTTTTATTAAAAAATTTCAACATTTTCATTGATCAATGTAGAAAATAAAATTTAATTTGTAGATGCATAATTTCATTAAAATACCTTAATAAATAATTAAAAAACTGTTTTCTATTTAATATATTTTTATATACGCATATATTGTTATAATTATCATTTTTTAATCATTATTAAATGTATTATAAAATTTGAATACATTTACTTGCTATTTTTATTATCAAAATTTACAATTATATTATATTATACACGTATCATTTTAATTATTTGAAATGGATAATAAACCATGGACAAAATCTATGTTTTGATTTAATTATATATTATCATTATAACTAAAATGACTAAAAGCATAAATAATATTATGTTATTTAATTCAATTATATACAATAATATAATTATTTATTCATCGTATTATACATTTCATACAATTTATGTTTTAACATAATAAGTACGTAATAAGTAACACATGCAATTACAAACAAATACTTGAAATAAAAATATACAAGTGTACAAGTATAGAATATTTATTGAAGAAAAAAAGAAAAATTAGAAATATGAAACTTAGAACAGCAATATATTCGTATTTGCCTCGCATGCCCCACTAAGGGATCGCGGAGGATTATGGGTAACTGACGTACTTCCCTTATGCGCAACAGACATCCGTAAAATCGCGTGGAATAACAGGAAAGAAATTGGATAAAAGCGTATATATCTGCCACCTTTGAAAATTAATATCTCGAAACGTTCGAACTGTTCCGGGTTAGATTCTCGCGGTTTGAATCGCGAGGAGGAGGGTTAATCAAAAATTTGAAGACCGCTTGCAGCGCCATTGTGCGGCACCCATAAGAATATTCCTTGTGACGCAGTAGGAACTCGTCCTTTCCGTCGATCTACGGTGAATGGAACATGTCGCATACGTCTGAGCGAAGGTAAGTTCGATTTTTTTCGCGTAAATTGATAAATATACATGCTACATTGCGTTTTACGAATTTATCGTGGACGTCGCGCCTCCGTAAATCCGGCGACGGCCGCGACCGAACATCGACACTTCACGATATAGTCTTAAAAAATAGTGCCGCAATCGGCGAATGCATGGAGACACGAGACTGACAACATGGCGTGCATTCGTTTTTGTCACATTGTTCGCGAAAATTATCGCCCAGTGTCTCTCGTTCGCCACCTCTCTCTGTTCTTATAACCTTTGTAATTGTTGTGTGATACGTAGTCGTGCGACGATCGTTTCGCGTGCAAACGGTAACTCTCAAGTTCCCGGAAAATATACTTGGTTGTTCCCAGTGTGTGCAAGTCTGCATGCTCTCACTGTGCTCTCATCGTGCAAACGCGTTTTACTTTGCGTTTGAAATTACGTAATAGAAAGAATGAATATTGCTCGGTAAGGCAATGATACAGATTGAACGACGTCGAACGGTGCCGCGCGATAATCATTCTCATTACATGTACGCTCAATGTAGTCGAGACACATCTTGCTACGGGCATGCTTTCGCGTGAGTCACTGTCAACGCATCTATCAAGTCATCGATGTCGTTCGCTTGATGACCTACCTTAAACACGCGTCTTTGTGCATTTACTTATTCGCGAAATTGAAACGTTTTTCCAACGAGGAGTTTCCGTATTTGATTAAGATAAAATGCCTTTCAAGCCGCGGGACTGAAAAAACTGTGACGTTTCACCACTTCAAGGTCGCTGAAATTCAATATTATTTGTACCTTTTATTATGTCGAAATGATTGTGTGATCGAATGAGGATCGAGCCGTTCGGAAGGATTTAAGTTAATTTTTGCTGCGGCAGAATTGGAAAATTGCAACAATCGTTTCACCGCTGCTGTAATGAAAGTTACAATTGAGTTACTTCAAAACTAACTTTCTTTGCAATTGTGTTTCAGAAACGATGATCAATGGGCAGGAGATTCCAAAAATGGTCCTAGTGAGAGTGATCAACAGACATACGATGGCCCTCCTGGCATGGAGCCTGATGGGATCATTGAATCTAACTGGGATGTTGTAAGTTCTAAAGTGTTCCAAATGAGAAATTAAATATTAGAGTTGAAATAGTTCAATATTCTTAAAAGGTGTGTTTTGCGATAATGACATTTGTTGTTGTACGTTCTTTGTTATTGGTAAACTAGGTCGTTGACAACTTTGATGAAATGAACCTGAAAGAAGAATTACTGCGTGGTATTTATGCTTATGGTTTTGAAAAACCATCTGCAATTCAACAGCGTGCCATTCTGCCATGTATAAGAGGACACGACGTAATTGCACAGGCACAATCAGGTATGAAAAATGAATATCTGCTTTGCCGTAAAAGCGACAGAATTTAGTTTCTAATTTCTCGAACGTTCAACAGGAACTGGCAAGACTGCTACATTTTCAATTTCTATTTTACAACAAATTGATACTAGTATCAAAGAATGCCAAGCTTTGATTCTAGCTCCAACAAGGGAACTTGCTCAACAAGTAAGTAATGAAATAATTATAAACAAAATTTCTGAAAACCTAGAAAGAATTAAAATTTGAAAATCAAAGTTCTGCTAATATTGTAGACCAGAATTATAGACAAGATTTATATTAACGATTGACAGTGTACAATGATCATAACATTTTTATCCTGTATTTGCCTAACTTAAAAAAAAAATTCTCTATTTTTCTTTAGATCCAAAAAGTTGTTATTGCTTTGGGAGATTTTATGCATGCAGAATGTCATGCATGCATTGGAGGTACCAATGTGCGCGAAGATATGCGAAAATTAGATCAAGGTGTTCACATAGTAGTTGGTACACCTGGTAGAGTATATGACATGATTAGTCGACGGGCATTACGAGCCAGTAGCATCAAACTGTTTGTGTTAGATGAAGCAGACGAAATGCTCTCTCGTGGTTTTAAGGATCAGATTCATGATGTATTTAAACTATTACCTCATGAAGTACAGGTACGTAGAAATTCTTCAATTATTAAGATATTTTCTTTTTTTTGTAAATTTTAGTTTAATTTCTAATATATTATTTTTATATAAAAATTCGACTAATGTAACAAATATTTATTTTTCAGGTTATATTATTGTCTGCAACCATGCCGACAGATGTATTGGATGTGTCTACATGTTTTATGCGAAATCCAATTCGCATCTTAGTTAAAAAGGAAGAACTTACACTAGAGGGTATTAAACAATTCTTCATCTACGTTGAACGTGAAGAATGGAAGTTTGAGACTCTTTGTGATTTATACGATACATTGAGTATCACTCAGGCAGTTATCTTCTGTAACACGCGGCGTAAAGTAGATTGGTTAACGGAGAGTATGCGTACCCGTGATTTCACAGTCTCTGCTATGCACGGAGACATGGAACAAAAGGAGCGAGATCTCATTATGAGGCAGTTCAGAACTGGTTCGTCTCGTGTCCTCATCACAACTGATCTTTTAGCACGTGGTATTGATGTCCAACAGGTGTCCCTTGTCATCAATTATGATTTACCTTCCAATCGTGAAAATTATATCCACAGGTAAATTACACGTATTCATGAATATTATATTGTATATCGTATCGTGTACATTTCTTAATGATTTGATTAGAAATTAACATTTAAATGTTTAAAGAAATTGACATTTAAATGTGCAACATAAAAACTAAAATTCAAATCGTCATGCATGAAAATTGTGTTACAGAATCGGTCGAGGTGGTCGTTTTGGCCGGAAGGGAGTGGCAATTAACTTGGTAACAGACGACGACAAACGGACCTTAAAAGATATTGAACAATTCTACAATACTAGTATTGAAGAAATGCCAATGAATGTCGCAGATTTGATTTAAATCTGACTATTGGCTATAATTCATTATAATTAAAAAAAAATAATAATAAAAGTAAGTGAAATACGGAGCTCTCAGCTGATCTCTCATGGTGTGTGAGTATATATAGAGTGAGTTGGTGAACTATAATCGCTTATGTAAACGCGATCTACTGAAATATTCCAAACGTTCTCGTCTCAATTTCATTTTATAACAGTAGATTACAGAAATAGTTATCCGTTACGCTAGACAAAAATTAGTACTACTATATTATAATTATTACAATTATCACTACGGATACTACTATATTGCTATTCCTACCACTATTGCTCTATTAACTATTATTACTGGTATATACTCTTGCGCTATTCTCTTCTCTTGTTCAATATTTATTACTACTATTTTTCCCCGCTACTATTCTCCTATTCTCTACTGTATTAATATATACTCCTATTATTATCACTAAATATCTCGGGATTGCTGCAGTTTTTATTACGAATTAGTAGTGTTCGCATCGATAAAAACACAACCATTGCGATTCTACTATTGTGAGACGGAAAAAGAGAGAAACGAAATTAGGAAGTGAGACAATTCAGTGAACTTCGGTTGTTCTTTTACCTTTCTGCTGTTCCAAGTCACAGGGATAATCTCATTTACGTAAAAATGCACCTACAATCATCTTGTTCAACTTATCCAAATTCTGTTATGAGTTTCAAATCTTTTATCTTGAATCATTTTATTTCGTCTTCTTTTTTATATACTTCCAATTGGATGATTCACTCCATGTTCTGTAGTCCCTCGTCGACACTTTTACCACCGCGGTTACAACGTGTTTGTCTAGGCAGAGGTTTAGTAGGGTATTGGAAAGGGTACTTTAATCACAAGCGTTGTCGAAGGAGATGTACATTCGGACCTTAGATGATACGAATTTTTTGTATGTCCCAAATCCTAAGTACATACCTTCATTAAGAAATAAAGTGTTTGACCTTTTAATTGTGGTTTTTGTTATTGCATTCACTGTTATGCTCGAATACTTTAAAAAAATAACTCAAATTTCATTTTATAATGAAAAATCCAAATGAAAGATAATTTTAAAAAAAAAAAGAAAGAAAAGCAAACCGTATATAAAGTTATGATAAATCTCATCACCAGATCATATCGAGAACAAGTTTACAAAATTGTACGTATTGTCGGAAAAGTTCTCACAGTTTTTATTTGTATTTGCAGGCAATTTTGAGCGGTCCAGAAATGAGGGAGATATTTTTGGAAATAAAGACCAAATTTCGTGATTCAATATAGAAGTTTTGTAAATCGATTACCTCTCTAATTTCCTGCCCTTTGCAGGTTATTGAACAACATAATATAAATGTCGAATTATTATTTATACATATACGTTTGCATTATTTATTTTTAATGATTATAGAAGCCAGATTTTTACACTGATCATTTTATATCTTGTCAATAAAAAAGCATATGAAAATACTTTCCATTCATTAGTTGTGTACTTGTGTGCTTTGTTGGGAATAAAATTTTAATGTTTCGTACATTGTGAGAACTTTTATATATACATATATACATATATATATATATTTCCGTGAAAGAAAATGTGTTCTGAATAAATGTCCGATTATTCAAGCACAGTCTCATTTTGTAACATTGGTAATAGTTTTCGAAAGTTGGAGTAATTTCATGCAATTTTCCATTTCAACATTTAATTAGAACAATTAAAAATTTTTTCTTCCTGCGTGTACACAATTAGAAACTGCTCCGAATTTCCGAAAACTGTTCATTATTAAATTTTGTAAATATTACAAATAACTTTTTTCGAATGATGGACTATTGTGAGTTTTACTTGTATTATACAAAAAGCAATATGGTTGAATTGGACTTTTAAAATCAACATAATAAATGTGGATGTCGTTCACATACAACTTGTCGCATCACTATTTTCACTTGTCTACATTTATTTTAAAAGTTGTTTGCTTTACGATAAGCGAATAATTGAAACACATTAAGGTCATAGTGAAGGTTCACGACGATCATAAGTCCTCGATGTACTATATAATAGATCGGGTAATCTAGGAATCATAAAGTCCACCTTCATTTCAACATAATTATTTACTTTCTTAACTCTGCTTAATCAAACGATATATAACACTATGTAACAACAAATAATTGATACGACTGTATTGTATTGGTACAAGATAATTAAAATGATTGAAGCCTGAAATATATTGAAATACGAGCCCGTTGCTTCAGTAAATTCAATATTAGGAATTTGCTTTTAAATATTAATAAATAACCGACTGAATGTTTACCATTATTTACTGTATGATTTTATAAATTATTGAAATTTCTCACATGTCCCTACGACGTGTATTTTTCAAAAAAAAAGTTCCTCCATTGATCGTATACGATTGTTTAAAAAAAGAGAAGAGTTGATTATGAATTTTCATTTTACTCTTCAATGAATCGAATTTATGATACATCTATTATTTGCAGAAGAAAGTCGAAAATCAAAAAGTACGAGTAATAAATTCTAATTTTTTTCCCGCCAATTAGAAAACGTGAATTAAAAATTTTTCAATTCAAAATGACTCGTAAGTACGTGTATCATAAACTTTGTTTATTGATAACAAACATCAGACGTATAACATACTTTTGAGATTAATGAGATTTATGCATTAGCCACTGAGTAATGTTTAAAAAGCATATCAAGACGATTATTAAAGAATTTATTAAAGATTATTTAATAATATTTTCATTCATTTAAACGAATGACTTTTATTCATTCAATTTTCACTTTAATTATAATAATATCTTTTCTTTCCCAAAAAATATGAAAGAGCATTGAGTAATAAGTTATTTAAATTTTTGCAACTTGTTTTCAGCAACATTAATATCGTATCAATTTTCGATTGACTATGATATACAAATATCACAGTCAATGGAAACTTACTAAATACATTAGTACTGATAAAAACTCCAATTAGCAATTAAATAGTTGTACATACGTGAACGTATATTCAGAAATAAATGTAATTACTATAAATATATGCTACAAAATCCCGAAGTAATCGTGCATTAACAGAATTTTGAACTTCAATTCATTTAATACAAGCTCCATGTGAAAATTAGCGATTGTAATTGTAACGCAATGTTACAACATTTGAATACATAATGCATCTATGTAATTACCGTACTTGAATTTAGTACAGTGATAACACGATAGTTCGCGCCAATGATTGGTAACGCTTTGGGTAGTATTTCTGTAGTATCTTAGAAGTGGGGAGGACTTGTGAACTTATATAAAACAATTACTTATCGCATAGTGAACTTTGTGAATTGTGTTCGTTCGCGAGTCAATCTTCTAGGTTACACGTATGTTATACATTGTTTATTAATCGAGACTATTGCAGCTGTGCAGCATCCCCAACTGGCTGAAATAGTGAGCATAAAATTCATGTAAAATTTCGACGAGGACCAGTTTTTTTTTTCTTTTCAATAATCCTATTTATAGTTAAGTTTGCAAATCGAACATAACGAAACTCCGTCGTTTTTTGTAAATTACGCAGTAGCACGATAGTAGTAGCAGATGGTTCTTACATGACTCTCTGTATGTTTACATTTTACCTGGAGTATAATACGTGTTGAAACAAGAAAATTTTTTTCTATTCCCAAAGAAACTGAAAGCATGTCTGCATCACCAATTGCAAGGCAAACAACTCAAAGCCAAAATATACCTTCGAAACGAGTTGTTATTAACGATCCCAGTCAATTGCCTATTGATTATTCATCCACCCCTGGTGGAACGCTTTTTTCAACTACGCCCGGAGGTTAGTATTTTTTTTTCTTCCAAGTTATTGTTTCATTGTACTTATGTCCGTGTTGCAATTGAGCAACAATTTATCGTATCGTTACGAATACTTTGATACTTTTAATTTTATGACATTGTAAAATTTAAGATGGCGAAAATTTTTCATAAATAAAAAAAAAAGTTGTTTTCCTCTATAAGATGAGAATATTTTTGAAATACATGTTACCGAGGTCGACAACTTTTGTTTGAAATAAAAATGCAGAATAACAAGATTGAGATAATACATTGTTAAATAAAGAAAGTGTCGCATAAAGATGGATCATTGAATCCTGAAAAGATCTTTTAAAAGATTAAGTTAATAAAAGAGTCTCGGTGATTTTGATTAAATACAACCATTGTAAACGATGAACATTTTTTTGAGTGTCGATTGTTATTGATGGCAGCAATATTTTTTTACTAGTGGCAAGTAATTTGTTTGGTTACTTTTAATTATTATCAATTTTTAATAGTATCAATTGATAATTAACGTCTATATATATAGTGTTCAATTGCAAAATTGATTAAACACTGAACCGATGATCGACAATAATAAGAAAAGAAATTGTTTGTCATCATTTTAATATTACTAGTAACCAAAAGAATTTTTCTGTGGTTATTAGTAAACATAATCACTTAAATCAAAATACTAATTCTTTATTAGACATCGTTAATAAATATAATCCTTAATGTAAATTTTTTTCTAGTAATCATTGATTCGCCGATCAACAGGGAATTACAACATATTTTCTAGTAACACATTTTACATAAAGTTATGTGTAAAGTTATAATATATACATATCGATACACGTATATAATTTTATTAAATGTTAAATTACGTAAACTTTATAATCATTCTATTAGTTGTCATTTTTGTAAAATACCTTGTAAGTAGTTTGTACTCATTTATTGTATTAATTATGTATCATTATGCTTTAGTAACATTTTAGGGTTTTATTTTTAAGAGGTTGGTAGATTCTATTTTAATTCAATACATATTTCTTTGCAATTAAATTTCACTTCCTGCTGTTAATTAAATTTGATCGTGATAAACTAAATATGAAGAAAATCTTTAAAAGGTTCTTTATCAGTAGAATTAAAAAATCTTTTTTTTCTTAGGTACACGTATCGTGTATGAGCGTGATTTCTTGATGAACTTACGAAATTCTCCAATATCGCAAACACCGCCGCGAAATATGCCATCCATACCAGGAGAATTATTAAAAAATACACTGCAAAATTTTTCAACATCAGCGAAGAATCAAATTAATAAAGGTTGCTTTTGTTCAGTTATTGATCTACGTGAAATGTATTTAATCGCATATTTAATTTTATTACTTTATTAGATTAATCCAACGCGTATGATGATATTTTTGTTTAATATGTTGTAGATACTCCGGTAATTGAAGAATCTGCAGAACAATTTGAAATGGATATGTAAGAAATTGTGATTGCAATATACATTTACAATATATTCATGTTGTGCCAGCCATTGTAATGAATATTAACAATATATCATTTTTGTATAAGTATGTACCATCAGGGGCCTTATAAACGTAATAAGTGTTTACATAACATTCAGCAATATTCAGTGTAATTGATATAGCTGTATTGATTCATTGCATTATCATCTTGTACGATTAATAAAGGTAAGAAAAAATTTAAATCAACATATTTACACTATTGAACATATTACTTTATAATATTTGTACAATGAATAAATGATATTTTGATAATAAATTTTGACAGTTTTGTTATTCATAAATCACAGTGATAAGATTAGGGAAGTGTATCAATTTGTAGGGATCTCTTTATTTTATATAAACTAAGTAATTGGTTTTTCTTTTAGTACTAAAATAAATGAAAATAAACGAAAAATTTTCAGTCTTCAATAATTATTTTATTAAAAAAAAATAAAGTACAAGATACATTTATACATTTATTCTTTAATTTTTACTTTACTTAACCTTTAAAAAACTAATATTTTTTTATAAAATTAGTATTTTTTTTAAATTTATTATATTATAATACATATTGTATAAGAATCCCAAAAAGGAGTTTATAAATAGATTTATAAAATTTTAATATAGCAATGAAATCTCAATAATGAAAAAGATTTTTTATATTTGTCAAAATTTATGCAACATTTGTACAACTATCATACTTGTGTCAAATTAATATTTCTATAACTTAATATTAATTGTTATTGAAGTTTTCTGAATTCATATTCTGAATTTGGGACAATCTACTTAAGATAACTTTTGCCACATTAACTTTGGTTCCATTATTATCATCATAATAAATTAATTCGCATAAATCTGCACATTCTGTGTCATTACTTATCAATTCCTTCAATTTTTCATAAAATTTCAATACTATTTCTTTGCCATATTTTTTATAAACATCTGTTTCATTGTGGGCATGTTTCTGAACTTCGTGAAAAGTTAACAGAGGTGTTGCTCCTTCGACCACTACGTACAAAGGAGTGGTCTTCAATTTTTGACCATTCGGATAAATTTTATACACGGTATTATGATACATTCTTCTTTTAATACCTGCTCGATTGCGTTCTTCTTCTTCTAAATTCATTGCACCTTCCATCCACTGATACGAAGCTTCTTTCAGATCTGGTGGAATGTACGATGATGAGGGAATCAAAACAAATAATTTGTGAACACTTATTTTTATATTATGATTGTCCTCAATATTTTCTAACTTTTCAACAAGTCCTTTGTTCAGAGAGCCTGTTGAAGGAAGTATTATCCTTAAATATCCATAATAATAACTGTAGGCCATAGCAGATCCATAGTCTAAACCTTGCATTGAATTAATATTCAAGGTGTTTTTGTGTCTTATTTCATCCAAGTGCGCAACATTTGACAATACGTATGAAATTATCACGCACAGGGTACACAAGATTACATTGAATCTTTGTAGGCAGATATAACTATACTGATATTTATATATAGTCATTAGGATAAAGATTATTAAAACAATGTTATAAATTAATGTGTTCGCATCAAATTTCATGTTGCTGTTCTTCATGATTGCGTTATTGAAACTCAGAATGTATTGAATTGAGCCAGTTATAATCTCGAAAATTACTAAATAAAACAGTGTGATAAAAACATAATTTAGCAGAATGGGTATGTCCTCTTTTATTATTTCGAAGTACATACCCACCGCGATACACAAAACAATGCAGCTGATTAGAAATAATTTTATAATTTCTTCCATATTAGAATTCTTGACACTTCGATATTAGAATTCTTGACATTTCGTAACTTCTCAATACAAAGTACGTAATACTTGTACTAACTCGTGAAAGTTCATTTTATCTGCTGCAACAAAAAAAAAGGAGAGAGCAGAAAATTTGAAAATTTCTCATCTCGCGAAATGAACGAACTTGTAAAATATCGCGTATGAACACTGTATCAAACGTAACAGTGGTGGAAAAAAGGAACGAGACAGACAGACGAGGAAGAGGAGTGGGAAAGAGGATGAGAAAGATAGTTCGCGTATCGGCAGGTTAGAGCGCTGTTAACGTAAGTGAAACAAGTCGATTGCCTCGCGGTACAATCGAAACCACGCACGATCGATAAAGCCTATAATCCGCGAAACGTTTTCTGCGAGAGAGAGAGAGAGAGAGAGAGAGAAAAGAAACGAAGAATTACTCGGACGGCGCGCTGCCCCATGCGTATTTGTTTGCCCGTGCGAGGACGCGAGCGGAAGCGTGTAAGTCGGCCGCGAGTGCATCGGCGGGACGAAATATCCTGGCAGGTGATCCCTGCATGCTGATTAGCGCCATATCCTACAATGGACCAATCAGCTGCTTGGTAAACCGCCGTGAAACCTCGAATCTGTCCGCAGACGAATGACAACAAAAGAGACTGATAGAAGTCGCGCGCGCGAGACAGTGGATTTTTTTCGCGACTCCGCCGTGAAGATTTGCGGTTTTTTCCATTTTGTTACACGCCGCGAGTAACGTCGGTACGTCCGTGTCGGTGAAAGTGCGCCTGGGGAATATGAAGAGAAGAAATGTCGAGTGTGGTAAGCTTCGGAGGCCCTTGAAACGCAACAAGCTCACCGAGGGAATCTACGGAAGGTAAAATTCTACGTCGCCGCCATATGTCGTCGCGTTTCGTGCGGCCAGTTTTAAAAATAACCAAAAACACCCGACCGGTCGCCGCCACCGATACAGTGGTAGCCACCGGCCGGGAACTGTTGCCGATTTTCGACCGATGGTCACAGCGAGCTGCACGAGAGCGAGCTCCCCGTGTGCGACCGCGTCGTGTCAACCAGCACGTCCGCCGCTTTTCAGAAACTACGTGATTGACTATCAAACTGACGTTTTGTCGAAACCTTGTAACCATTTGTGTCTGGTTTTTCGCGAAAAATGGTTTTGCACGTTCGTGTCGCTTGTACCCTCGCTTCCTTTCACCTTGTACCCGCGGTTTTTTTTTCAGACGACGCGACACGACTGCTGAATGATCCTTCCCCAACCTCGATTCAGTTTCACGAATTTTCAGTTTATGCTCTCTTCAACTGTATCAACTATATTGTTGGCTTACATCATGCCAATTACATAATTCGAATTTGTTATTTACTGGTATCAGAGCCGTTTGCTTTGTTGTTGCAGTGTTTGTTTGCTTCTCTCCTTTGCTTTCTTTTTTTTTTTTTTTTTTGTTTATTTTCACTGTTACTACAGCTCTTTCACTGTTTCAAAGATTCAATCATATGTATAAATGATGGAATTTTTTTGGGTTTCAGTACTTTACTTTATCTGAAATTTCTCCTGCTATGGGCCATGGTAATTTTGGCAGACTTCATTTTAGAATTCCGATTTGAATTTTTGTGGCCGTTCTGGCTACTTCTTAGAAGCGTTTACGATTCTTTTAAATACCAAGGCTTGGTAAGTAACGCACGTTTGAAAGCATGTACGTTTATCATCGTTGGAGTTTTTGAATAACATAAACCATTATATTTTCCAGGCCTTCTCTGTATTTTTTATTTGTATCGCTCTTACGTCAGATATGATTTGTTTCTTTTTCATACCAGTACATTGGTTGTTTTTTGCTGCCAGCACTTATGTTTGGGTACAATATGTTTGGCACACAGGTAAATATAAATATTTCATCTTGATAACACTTAAATTAATTTAATTCTGACTGAGACTAATGTAATCACCATACAGATAAAGGTGTGTGCTTACCAACTGTGATGTTATGGTTACTATTTCTATACATAGAAGCAGCGGTTCGATTAAGAGATTTGAGACACATGCCCTTTCATTTAGATCTCTGTCGACCATTTGCAGCGCACTGGTATATACTTTCTTCTACTCCGTCTTTTGTTTATAATTGAAAGAACATCAAGCTTAAAAACTTAGAAATAATATCAAAAAAAATAATGGTAAAAATAATTAAAAGTATCATTTTCTTTCAGCATTGGTTATCCCGTAGTTACGTTAGGTTTTGGCTTTAAGAGCTACATTGGCTACAGAATGAGACAGGTAAATTTGCGACAAGTATGATAATTGTTTTTAGGGGTTTTTATTATATGAATCTTCTTTTCTTTTGCCAGAGAAAACAAAAAGATGTAGCAAAAGAGAATGAATTCTACCTACAACTGTTGCAGCAAGCACTGCCTTTAGAGCAACAAACCTCTACTACGATACAACCAATACAAGTTCAATCACAAACGCATATTACAACACTAGAACAACATGTTAAATCACAAAATAATAAATTAAATTCGCAGTGCAATCCAAGTCCTGAGAAAAGTAGAGGTAGTTTGTATTTATTTTCAACTTTCTACGTATACATAGAAACAAAATGTGATATAATTTAATAATAAAATATATTGTAGGAAACAGTAATAATTCTGTAGAAACAGGTGTACAAAATGGTAGTTTACATATAGGTACACAAATTACATCAACAAACCAAAATGTAACGACAAAAAATAATCATAGAAAGTCGTTGGATAAAGGCGAAAAGCAAGAAGAGCAACACAATAAACATAATGTAACGAATGTATCACAATCCGACAAAAATGATAAAAGATTTATACATACAAATGGCAATACTGTTAATCACAGTGATATGCAGTTCATCGAAAGAGTTGGGTGAGTAACTGGAGTCATTGTGTCTGTCAGTAAAACGAGATACAAAAACTAGAAATGATATTTCAGTTTAAAATTTGTTAAAAATAATTTGAAGTTGATATTAAAGTGGCATAATTATTTATTACAATAGTAGTATTTATAAAACAAACTTTATGATAAATAATTAATTGGTTTACTTATTTTCATGTTTTCATGAATATGTTTTATCTACGTGATGTAATGTTAACTGAAAATTACAGATCTGTGAATGATTTTGATGCAAATGAAGTAGAAAAAGACAAATTTATTAAGGGTGCAAATTGTGGGCACACTGCAGTAAAATCACAGACTAATGGTTCTGTAGCAGGAAAATGGAACAATATAAAAGAAAATCGAGAATCGTCATCCACAGTCAATACTCAACGTGAACGAAAAGCACGTCAGGTGAAAGCCACAGTTGATAATATAACTGAACAACAAAAGCAGCAAGACGAATATTGTCAAAGGTATGTTATTTACATTAATTACTGAATCACCAAAAATCTTAGCTTAATAATATATATGTTGATTGAGGCATAATGATGTTGTATACATTTATATTCTTCTTCTTCAACAATTTTTATAACTTTTTAAAAATGTAACTATTATTTCTATTCGAAATGGAAAAATATATGATTTTGTATTATCAGGTTTTTCTTTAGTGTAATATAATATCGTTTAAATAGGTTACTGATGTGTCGCAGGCTCGAAGCTGACATAAAACGCCTGAAATCAGATCTACAATCCAGTCGACAACTGGAACAAGAACTTCGTTCCCAGATTAATTCCCTACAAAATGGAGAACGTCAAGCTAAGGGTGATATACAACAACTTCAGCACGATAATGATCAATTACAAAGCAAGTACGTATATATAACGTCATTGCTATATTGTTAAAATTAATTCGTTTAAAACATTCTTTTTCTATTTATATTTATTATATTTCATATTTTCCTTTATTTCCTCCTTCCAATATATAAGCAGATATTTTTGCACTATTAAATATATTTTCATTTTAAACAGGTTACACGGATTAGTAACAGCTCGTCAATTAGATAAACAAACAATGTCTTCGTTGGAAAAACGAATCGCAGAAGAGCGGAAACAACGCACTGCTTGCGAAGCATCTTTGGTTTCCGAGAGGCGAGCGCGACGAGCTGCTGAAGAAGCACGATCTGCAATTCCGCCTCCACCTCCGCCACTTATTAGACAAGAATGTACAGATACTTGTAAAAGTCGTAGGACACAAATGGAACAAGATCTCAAAAATTTGCGCCGAGAACTTAAAACGAAAGAAGATAGGTAAGGGTATTGTAAAAGTTGTTTGTATAAAACTAGGTAATAACAGCTTAAAACAGCAAATGCATGTGTCACTAAGTAAATACATATTTGTAACATTACAAGTCAATATTATAAACACAAATAATCGTACGTCGATTATATTATATTCAATATTTTATTCGAACGAAGATTAAATTTGGCTTTCAATATATTAATAAATCATTTTTTGTATTGTAAATTCGCTAATCTTCTTATTTCTCCTTAGGTGCAGCACATTAGAAAAAGATATAACGCGTTGCAAGGAAAATCACAAAGAGTCTGAAATTTTACTCAGTGCACTGAATGCGCTACAAGATAAAACAGCGCATTTAGAAGACAGCCTAAGTGCAGAAACGCGTATAAAGCTCGATTTATTTTCTGCACTTGGAGAAGCCAAACGACAATTAGAGATCAGAGAAAGTAAGTAGAATTCGTTTTACAATTATTAATCTTAGCACTTTTGACAATTACGAAAATATATAGACTTAGATTTCGGATCAAAGAATCAATCAAACATACTTTTACATGAATATCTTTAAGATATATTGAATTGCAATATACTTAATATCGCGTATTTTGTGTTGAATCAGGTTTAATTAGATCTCAAGAAAAGGAAATTGAAATGTTGAAAGCAAAAATAGCCCAAGATTTAGCTGTGATGCCACAAGACACGTTTGGACCTGCGCCAACCTGTGCGACATCTAAACTTCGGTTAAATAATGAAGTACGAGTTGCAGGTACAAAAATACGTTCAAATGAAAGTCCCTGTCCAGGGTGTACAGTATCAAATTTGGATCCAAATGCGACAGCATATACACCCAAAAATTCCCTAATAGCGTCTACTGAAGCTTGAAAAAAAGAGGGAAAAAAACAATTTTTTGTCACATTATGGCTCCACAAAAATTGGGTATATATTTCATAAACATGTTTCAGTCTGTTTCTCGATGGAAGTTTAAATATAAACTTAAGTTTTATACGTGCATATACTTGCTTTGTTAAGATCAAAGATTTACATTTAAAACATATATAGAACGAATGAAATATCAAATCCTTTTTAATACTTATAGCGTAGAATATTTGTGTAACATTTGCTTAAAAAGCGTGGCTCGTGCTATAAATCTGTCAAATTTCGTAACAGGAGATATCATTTATACATGTCTTCCATGGGAGGCTTCTAGAAACATGTTTTATATCGTACTTGTCACCTGAAGTAATACAACGTTATTAACTACTTATGACCATGGGACGTGACTAATACTAAATTAAAAAAAGTATTTAATAATTAGTTACGTTCTATTAAAACGTGCTGTAGGTTGATCTAATAAGTACCTTCTTTTAATTATTTGGTACTTATAACAGATGAAGAAGCTTGAAACTAAAATGAAATAACACAGTGACACAATCTAGTTATTATATAGATGGTTATTAAATTTTAAATTGAATTTAATATTTCTATTTAGATGGTAACGTTTGATAAATTTACTGTTGACATTTAACAGAAAAACTGTATATTTTACTAATTTTTTATAGCGTTCAGATTATATCAATTTTCACGCAATACTTTCTATCAAAGGTACCGTAATGTAGATATAAAAAACTAGAAGAAATGAATTATAAATTGGATTAGCAAACGGCTAGCGGCATATCTTGTTTGTTAGAAAAAAACAGGAAAAATTGAAGACTCGATCTGTTGATCTGATCCTCCTACAGCATATGCCTAAATTTATGACGACTTGTTATAGACACAAATCTTATTCAAGTCGTGATCCGAAGCTAGTCCAGCATACAAACTGTATTTAATGTCTTTGGCAAATGAAGCCATTTTAAGTCATGTGATCATCCAAAACCAGCCATTAATATACATTAAAAAACCTGCCGTTATCATTCGTGAGAATTGATCTAAATATATCAGAAACGCCAAATTCATTTCGAGATAATCACCAACGTATTGATACTCTCTTTTCTCATTTCTCTACATTTTTATATTTTTTAAATGTCTCTGTAAAACTTTTTAGTTTAGTGATACAATTGTGTATTGGCTTTCGAACGGTACAAAATAAGTGTTAGCGTTAATGATGATTTTTTTTTTTTTTTTTTTTTTAAATGTGTACAGTGTTTTATGTGATAGATAGAAATTTTATTAAAGAAAAAAAAAGTTTTTAAGTTAAGTATATTATAATTGGTAATGAAAGGGTAGATTTATATTTTACTTAACTTGTTTAACGAGCTTCAAGAGATAAACTAATGTGTAATGCCACGTGCGCGTTTATTTACTATGAAGAAACTATTAAGTCGTGATCAAAGTTTAGGTTTCAAAACTTCAAATTTTGAATAGTATTAACACTGAAATTATACGATTTTTCACTGAGCATTCTGGAAGAATAAAGCAAAGAGTTTTCAAAAATTTATCTACAAACGTCTTCCTTTTACAAATTTGATGAATACATTCAATTTATACAATGTGTTCCTTTTGTAATGTTATAAGTTTCACTCTTACCGACTCTATTATCATATAATTTAGTGACAGTTATCATCGCTTACGCGTTTCTCCGTTTATATATCGATTTTATACAATTTTTTTATACATTTAATTTATAGGCTTAATGTTCGAACGCATTAAATTCACTTTCTTTTTTTATAACTCTTTTAAGGGTAATATTTAACATTGAACAGTGTGAATGTATGAGAATTATCAACGCTTGAATATTTTCTGAGAAAATAATTACAATTACATTTCAAATCCCTTTTGTTGATAAACTAGTAACATTAGAATCTACATTTATCAGTATATTCCTTCCAAAGTACACTTAACAAATTAATTATTTTGCATTGAAACAGTTAAGATGGAAGTTGTTTCAGAAGGAAAAATGGCATTACGTATAAAAGATCTCTCTAAAAAAAAAAGAAAAAAGAAACATGAATTTCACGTACGTTTTCAAATCCGCAAGAAAGCCAGTACCTGCTTGCTTCAATGGAACATTAATTAACGACTGGTTGATATTATAAAAGTCATTCTTCCATGATTGTATATATAAAGCACTGTCATGACAATTTATTAATAATATAGTGGATCATGACCAACTAGTCAAATGAATTTCTATAAGCACAAATATTTATTAGATATCTAATATTCATTTGATATTTCTGTCCTTACATGGAAAAGCAATAATAATTACAAAGTTTCTTCTCATTAAGTAGAATTGAAAGGATTTATCGATGTTTTCGTCAAATTGTTAGGTTCATCGTTAATTAATTTCGTGTTTCTTGGATGATCCACGTACTAAGTATAACTGCAGAATGTTGATGCACAATATGCATACGTTACGGGTACTTTTCAATTTACACGATACTTGTATTCAAAGTGCGATTGTTTTTTATTTAAATTATTCATACGTAGATTTTGGAAATTGAAATTATCATTTCATTTGTTTACAAGGCTGTCTTTATTTCACACTGTAAAATAACAGAGAAGGATCATTTTTGCTTATAATAGATTAAAAGCATATCAATACAAAAGTCGTGTAACTCTGAGAAAACCTTCATCATCTTCTTCTTCTTCTTTTCTTTTTTTTTTTTCTATTTTATTACACAAACAGTGCTGATACTTTTCATTTTTAAACCTACATAAATTTAACAGTTTTTAAAATTTAATAATTCACTGATGTTGACAATTAAACTATAGAGGGACAATATGGTTACTTTAATTTTATATTGATGCATCTTTGTATTAGGTTTATGAAGGAAACGATACAGTTTATTTTACACACATATTAGAGTTCGTTATTCCATTAACGATCATCATCTGACTGGTATGGAAATTTGTTTTATATTTAAAATTAATTCCTTTGTCGTTAAGATATCAATCAGACTTGTGTCTATGTTAACTTGTATCATTATGTGCATAAGCCCTTATAATGTAATTGAGAAACAGTGTAAATAATTACTTAAAAATAGACTAAACGCAAAGGAAAACTTACTGAAAATTGTTTGGGCACTTGCGTAGCATAGTCAAAGCACGTTACATGAAATTTGTTAGTTTAATTTATTTTAAGTGAAAGTTCTTTTAACTCATTTATGATTTACATCCTTTGATACAACTTTTTGACTGCAATCATTCTGTATCAGACGTAAAATTGAAAAAAGAAAATTACATTGAAATTGGCCACTATTCGTTTCACAATAGCAATGAAACAGAATCAGTATTATGATTCAAGAAAAAAAGAAAGGCACCATAAATGGACTAAAATTACCATCTTGTATCAAATAAAATATAGTAACTTGTAAATGAAGTAGAGGTCATCTATGATAATTCGTTGTTTAATTATTAGTTTAAACGGAATATTGTGTAAATTAGATAAAAAAAACAGTTATTAAATTTTCACTAGTTACCATATTTTATTTAATATATATATATATAGATACACACACACACATACACACAGTTTAGTGTAATGGTGGACAGAAATTGGAATAATACTTTAATATTAAAACATAAATGAGTTAATTTGATAAAAGTGTTGGAAATGTTTGCGTTGCAGTTACAAATGTTGTTTCAAGAAACGAGTGCTCTTTTTTTTTTTTCCTTTTTTTTCAACGTATCGCATTGTCAAGTGCACGTTAAGTACCTGATCAGGGTGTGCCGTAATATTTTGCGGCTAATATACTTATCACGGATTTAAGTCCGGTGTAAGGCTGGTTTCACGAATGAATATACTCTTGCTATTTAATTAATTCATATTGTTTTTTGTATTGAGTTAATGTGATATATTTTATAGGCATATATATACACATCATACACGCGCGCGCGCGCACACACACACACGACTCATACTGTACATGTTCACTTAATTTCCTCATATATAGCATATACACGTACATTTAACCGTTCGGTGGAAAAAGATCAGCGTAGCAATTGTATTTTACAATTCGTAAGAGGCATCGTATCTTTCGGATTATATCCACTTTATAGTGAAATCGCAAGATTGTTTGAAGCGTACTAAGAGAACTTCTCTGTGACAATAACGACACATTGCTTTTGTTATAAATTTAATTTATATATTTCGTACGAGGAATTTTTTTATGAAAGTACCTATTTTCTTCTTTTGTTTTTTTTTTAATTTTTTTTTTTATAATTTAAAAAGAGACCTAGAATTGAAGTTAAATTTGTTTGTAGGATATTCTATCGCGAGTAGCGGTTACAATTATGTTTTACGTCACGATGTTTACTTTTCATCTTTTCTGTACAATTGTTAATACGTGATAATTTTTTTTTATCAGTATGATCGCAAATAAAAAATAACATGAAATAAATCGACTAACAATGAAAACAACGTACGAGCAATCTAACAGAAGGAAGATATATAATGTTACTGTACATGTATTCCGACAAGTGTGTATATATATATATATATATATATATATATATATATATATATACATACATATATATATATATATCCTGAAACTCTGATATATGACGCTGTATGTATATTTTTCATATTACAGTCAAATAATAAAACATGGACATAATTCAGCACACGTACTTTTTATAACCAAATTTGAAGAAGAAAGAAAGGAAGAAAAAGAAAATTAGATTGTTCGTTTCTACTATTTGGAAGTGGTTCGAGGTGGCGTTGAAATGTATATACAATTATAAAATTTATTATACGATTTTTTTGGCTGAAAATTTCTCCTCCCAAAAAGTATAACGGAAGGTACACTCAAATTCGTTGTGTTTATCGGATTTTAAATAAACATAATTACGAAAGAAAAACGCTAGGATGTACAGAGTTTGTGAAAAGGGTCTTTTGGGAATTTGTAATGTATACAGTCACATGTGTAATGTACTTGTATATGCATCCGATATATCAATGTAACTCCCTGTAGTATTATGCGATTTTTTATTGTAATAAATCAACGAATGAGTTTATTAAAATGATACATCACTTTAGATAACGACAATCGTTATGACGATCTTTTTTTTTTATTTATTTATTTATTTATTTATTATCGTCATACAGTTCGAAGACTTGAAGAGATCGTTTTAAGCAGTTTGCTTTGTCAAGACTTTTTGTTCGTATTTTCGCGAAAGACAACATATATATATATATATATATATATTTTTTTTTTTTTGCTTTTTCGTAGACACGAGGAACACGTAAACTCGCTTTTTTTTTTTTGTTAACGACGTTATTTTCTATAATCGAACGACAACAAGAAAGATCGACAAACGAGAATAACGTGCACCATGACTATGTGAGCGAAACTGCGAAAGAAATGGCTAAATCTTTCTGGAACGTGATTCTGCGTGTTATCGAAGCGAAAAATGTACCGTTATTTCTTTTTTATAACTACACACTTGAAACGACTTTAGATCGTACTGACATATATATATTGAAGAAAGTTGGTGGACTATTTGTATAAATTATAAGAATTCACGTTAGCTTGTCCGAAAAATTCGCAGTCTTTTTGGCCTTTTGTAAATTTCTATCAAAAATTTATAAATAAAACTAGTTTCTTTTTTTCTTCTTCTTTTTGGTTCAACGAGCCTCGTGTATCCAAGAAATCTTGAGTCTTGAATAGCTAAAACGTTCACCTGCATGTCCGTCTCATTGTTATCTACGACTTTGATGATCTTTGATAATCTTGTTCTTGATATATTATAGGTATTAGCAAGAAACGAGATACTATAAAACAGAGCCGGTTAACTGGAAACCCGCGGTCCTTTGCCCCTACTTTTCTGGTCGCTAGTGCTACCCCCTCCACTACATTGAAATTTCCCCGCCCCACTCTTCCACGTGATGTAGTGGAGGGGGTAGCGATCAGGAAAGTAGGGGCAAAGGCCCACGCGCCGCCAGTTAACCCTCTGGTCTATAACCCCGCGAAAGCTCTAATAAAAAAAAAATTCTATGAACCTTCCAAACAGTCTAATACATAGTTTTTCTGTTTTCTTTTTTTTTTTCTTCTTTTCTTTCATTTATTTTACACGGAAATAAGCATATCAAAATTTTTTTTTTTTTTGGAGGCAATAAGGGAGAGACACGATAAGTGTTTGATTTCCTATTTTTCTTTTTTTTTTCTTTTTCTTTTTACAAGAAATTTTCAAAATATTAACTCTTCGATAATTTTATGTGCACCGCAGCTCCATTAAATTCAACTCGTTCTTTCTTTTTCTCTCGTCGAGAAATTAAAATTGAAAAGATAGAACTTTGATAGAAAAGACCAAGTTCCGTGTGTTAAATGTTATAAAAAAAATACTGTACTTTGGAAATTTGCTCTGTAAAAAACACTATAGTCTGTAAATGCGTGAAAATCCGCGGATAGATCGATTTTTGCCGGTGAAAGATTTAGCAGGACAGATATCGCGATTCCCCACCCCCAGTCATGCAGCTCGAGTTTTCGGAGTCTTTCAAAGTAGAGACTACACTAAACTGAATAGTAACTTGTACGATCTAACGCCTCAGACAAAAAAAAAAGGGGGGGGGGGAACGAAGAAAGAATGAAAAGTTGAAGAGATGATTTTGATGTCTCGTGATGCGACGACAATGCACGCAAATGCCCTCCACCTCTTCTCGTGCGTTCGTTATTTAAAAAAGAAATACACTTTTTTCAAACTTTTTCAAAAACACACTCTCCTCGTCGTCCCGTTCTCGATCGACGTTTGAATCGAGTTTTCAGTTTTCGAATAGAACCAGAACGGCCCGGCATTATTAACACTGAGATTCGTCTAGTCTGTATGAATGTGCGTTGTATAGTTCGTTAAGAACAACCGAGTGGAACATTTTTACGAACACTTATTTTAAGCGAACTTTGCGAAAGGTGGAAAAAAAGAAAAAAAAACACTTCGTCGAAAAATTTCATTCAAAGTGTTACTCGCATAAAAGATATTGAAAGAAGAAAAACGAAAGAAAGAAAGAAAGGAAGGAAGAGAACACACATCGTTTGTTAGAGGGCGACAATTTCCGAAGCGGAAATCGAATTTTTACGATAATATCTGCACGATATTTACGTCTTAAAATCTTACGTGTTTACGCGTGTAAGTAAATGGATATCACGACTGTTGCTTTTCATTTTTCATTCGTGTATACGATCTTCTGTAATTATACATCTCGATATATGTATAACCTAAACCTAACCTATATATATATGTGTATATACAGGGTGGTCACTGAAAGACTGAATGATATAAAACAAAAATAACTTTTACAAATACACAGTTTTTTTAAATTTTTTATTATTTTATTTGGAAATATAATTAATGGATTTTTTTCAGTATTATATGTAAAAAACAACATCACTCAAATGATCATCGTTTCGAAAATGAACAAGCTATGACTTTTTCAAACCCTTCAGTTTTTCAGTGACTACCTTGTGTATGTATATATACATATAACCTATACCTAACCTATATATATATATGGTATAGGTTATACATGTAGGATGTATATATATCAGAAGTAAATTTTTCTGCGTCTTTACGTCAACAGCTCAATTAATATTAATTTTCTTCTTTTTCTTTTTTTTTTTTTTTTTCTTAATTTATTTTCACCTTTCTGTTTCCTGAAAGGAGACACAATGCGCTTTTTTTTTTCTTAATTTATTTTCACCTTTCTGTTTCCTGAAAGGAGACACAATGCGCTTTTTTTTTTCTTAATTTATTTTCACTTTTCTGTTTTCTGAAAGGAGACACAAGGGAGAAAAGGGTGACGAGATTATTATTCCCTGATTGAGTTTCTAAATAATACTTCCAATTATCAGTGGTTAACCCTTGGACAGCGGATGGTTTTAAGACTCAGGTCTTCAGATGAGACTTAAGCGGATCAGATAAGCTCAAAAGATGAAATTATTTTCTTTTTCAAGAAACAGATCTTTTTTATTCGATATCTTTTAATTATGTTTCTTTTTAATTGCTCCAGTTTACGATGATTGAAAAGAAGAATACTTATGAATAATTATATTATTATTTACAGTTGCACAATTATCTGTGTTTGAATCACCGTTGTTTGAGGGTTAAAAAAAGAAAAGCGTTCCTTTTCAATGAAAAAAAAATAAAAATTCTTTTCTCTCTCTCTCTTTCGTTAGCATCTCTCTCGTTGAAATATTAAGTTTGTAATTTTTTTTCAAACGCTCCTTGCTCGAACGGCAGAGAAGGTTTGATTGCAAGTAATGAATCACGACGTGATACACACGAGAAGAATGTTCTCCCCTTAATTGCAGCACAGTGAATTACACACACAATTTGGACATGTTCGTGCATATTTAAAAACTCAAAGAATGTTTCATAATATTTTCATACGTAATAAAGTAAACATGATATTTTAGTATGCATAAACGGTACACTATCTCCCCCCGATCTTGTTACATTTTTTGTGTAAATAAATTCTACACTAATACTTTTTCTTTACGCTGTAAGATTCGAAAGGAAGAAGAGAAAAAAAAGAAAAAAGAGAAAAAAAGAGAAAAAGGAAGAAAAAAAACGAAAGCAGAAAAAAATAGTGGTACTTCTTTGGTATTGGTACTTAATGACTTTTCATTGTGTACTGTGTACCGCCATTTATACGATAGAAATATTTATTAAAATAAATATTGTAAAATGACACGTGTACGATTTATATATTACGATTAATATGATTAAATTGTCACGTGTGCATATAAATCATTCTCTTTTGTTGTTTCATTCAATTTTCCTACCTCATCTATTGCTTCGTCGGGAAAGTTAATAATAACGAGTAGGAGAAACTGCGGTCGAAAGCCATTGGATTGATTTTTAACGGTGAAAAAAATAATGGAGACGAGTCGAGATTTCCGTGAATGTTATGATCCTCCATTTTCCCACGTTAATAAAAATAAAGAGATCTGTGAAGTCAACAATCACTTTATCCACTCCATGTACGTACATTATCTCCGCGAATATAATTTTAATTCTTCGTTATGCGGCTTCCATCTCCTCGCTTTTTGTCGAACATTTCGTTTTATTGCATTTAAACACAAAAAAAATCATGATAAAAGCGTTACACAAAGCGTAGTTTGTAAACATTCAAATATTCGCGCCAATTTTTCGATCTGTTGAAAGGAATTTGTAAATTTTTACACACGCGATTTACCGAACAAACGGGACCGTAGGAAGAAAGTTGAGGATCGAATTTTGACGATACAATCGCAAAAGTTTGCAAATTGATCCGTTTAATTAGTTTTTTTTGCAAATGAAAATTTGTTCAATTTATGGACACTGAAATGCTAGCGCCGCGTAGCGGTGAAACAGAGGAACTAATCGCTATTGTTGTCTTTGTTACACACTATCTCTTTCCTTGTCTATCACGTATATATGTGTTTGTCCTTGTCGCACAGTAGTGCGTTCCTTGTCTATGAATGGTGCTGCCATCTGAGCCAGTCTAAATTTCATTGGAACTAAAAGCTTAAATTGGAAAAATCCGATAGATGGCAGCATCTGATTTGTAGACAAGAAGGACAATAGTGTGCGACAAGGACAAACATATATGTACGTGAAAGACAAGGAGGGAGATATTGTGCGACAAGGACAACAATAGCGATTAGTTCCACCTTTTCACCGCTACGCGCCGCTAGCATTTCAGTATCCATAAATAGACTAATTCTTTATTTTCAAAAAAAACTAATTAAGAGGATTAATTTGCAAACTTTTGCGGTTGTATCGTCAGAATTAAGTGCTCAGTTTTCTCTCTACGTTCCACTTGTCCTGTAAAATGTATCTACAAAGATTTACGAATTTTTTTCAGCAGATTGAAAAATTGGCGCGAATATTCAAATCTTTGCAAACTGTCGTTCGAAATTGTAGTTATTTATAAATTGACAAATTAATTATCGATGTTTTCAGTGGAGGATTATATTAAAAATTCATCAAATTCTCTAATATTAATTTTATTGTACCTGATTTTCTTTACATTTTATATTTATTAACATTTTATTGTCTTAATCCTTGAACATTCATTAATATCAAAGTGAGAAATATATTTATAAAAAATATAAAGTTCTTATATGTATATATATATATATATATTCGTATATTTCAAATATTTTAAGTCGTACAGTCTTATTTAAATACTGTTTTCCTCAAAAGAAAGTTCTCTATTATACACACTATGAATTCATTCACAGGTACTCTTTTATTTATTAGAATTTTTTAAACCAAAAAACAGTTATGTAAATGTATAATACAGAGCGCTCTACTGATACTGATCAAGATTTCTTAAAGTACTAGAAAAAGGAAAAAGTAACAGATCGTACATATTTTTCATAGGTCAAAACTTAAAAATTATATATACTTTTAACGAAAAATGAGTTACATAAAATATCAATATAAAAAAAGTGAATTTATAATAATCTGTAATAATAATAATATAAATGATATCGATTCACTTTGTAAACTATAAATACATATTTCTTAGTATATAGTCGAATTTAATACATAATTCTTATCCTATCTATCAATCTTCTGTATTTTTAGAATTTGCTATGTTTATAATCCCTTCTTCCAAAAATTTCGTGTAAAGGCCATCTCCTTCGGCAACAACGTAGGAAAGTACAGCCTTCGTGTAATAATCTGACATTAATTCAATGTTTCTTATAACTGTAGACAGCAAATGTGCTTTTTCCACATATATACCTAGACAGAAAGGCACACTTTAAGAATCACATATCGTCCATGATAAAATAAAATTTATCTTGCAGGTATACGCATACACAACATTTATTCTAAATGTACCTGGAGTTTCAAACATTAGATATGCAAAATGAACGTGAAGATAATAGTAGGATGGCTGATAATGCAAATATATTCTAAGCTGTGAAGCAGGTATGTTGAATTTTTTAGCAATCACAGCAGTTCCAGCTTCCTTTATATTCTTCAGAAGAGGAAGATGAGACTCGTTTAACTCTCTGATGCACCGAATCTTTTGAAACGGAAGTGCTAGTAATTTCAACGTGTTTGGCTGCCCGTCCCATTTCAGGTCGTTTACCAATATAAATCCAGTTTTCTTGTCGTTATTCTCATATACAACTTTATCCTGTTCCGCCTTGTGCTCTAAAATATTATGCACCCACTACAACAAGGGACAAATAATCAATTTTTATACAAACAACGAAAGTAAAACTGTCCTAAATTATTATAAAATTTGTATCAAACAGTCTTTGTCAAATATCTGTTCATTTCATCCTGTACATTTCGTTTTTTACTTTTTGTAAACATACCTCAACAGAAAAGCTATTCGACTCGATATAGGGGAGAGTAATTTTCTGGTAAAGTTCGTAAGTTTCATCTATGATATAAAGTTCTTTCCTTCGAAATTTTTCGATGTGTTTCACCGTCGCAGGATGTATTATCGTTGCGTTTATACCTTAAATAAATAAACAATACAATTGTTTTCCGGAATTGAAAAAGAGGAAAATGAGAATTAAATAAATAAGATTATAAATTCGCACTGTACATATACAATACCATTGTATTTTTTAAGAGGGAAACACTCGTAATTCCCGTAAATATCATTGTTGTAACGTTTGTGCAAAATTGTTCCGTCGTCGAACAACTCTTTCAGAGTTTCATGATCGTCAGGGAAATTCTGTTTCTCTAGCAAGACAACTGCCGGTCCTTCGTGCCCTTTGAAAGCACCCTCTATGTATATCTGTTTCCTCATGCAGTTATGCTGCAGAACTTTCTTCACGTTGAACGCGGACAGACAGAATTCCACGTCGTGTATGCTACCAGAATTCTCAGACTCATTTTCTTTTTCTGTTTTGGCTTTCTTCGCCGGTGTGCATTCGTCCGCGCTGTTGCAGGATACCTCCGCCATGTTTGATAACTCTTTCTAACCTCAACGCTGACAATGAGTCAAAGTTGATGTTACATAACCTCAAAGGAAGAAAAAAATATCGGACGAACGAAAATTCTCTTCGTCACTCTTCATTTCCTCTTTTCATAAAGTTACGTAAACCTTTGCAAAGTTATTGTAGGATCATTTTTTTTTACAGTCACTGTTAATCCGAGTTCATCGAAGGGATGCTTCAGAAAGAAAGATTGTAGGGGGATGAAAGGGACAAGGATAGCTCACGATTTTACGGGCAACTCAATTTATAATTCAATACATATAACTCAATTTATTTACAATTCAATTTATAACTCAATATATCTAGAAAAAATATATTTGTATGTTTGAATATTTTATAAGTTTGCCTCAGTTTTAAGGATACATGTTAGGTTGCCCCGAGCCTCGCATTTTTCCTGAAAGACTGCTATTGATTAAGAATGTTACGTACGTACGCATATCTACAGATTACTGTATACAACTTGTGCAAGAATGAGTATCGTTTATAATTATTAAATTATTTAATATCTGTTGATAGAATGATTGCTATTTTTCTATTATTGTGTGTCTACATCTACATACACGCACTGCAGGACAGATTGCTTGTGCTGTAGATATAATTATATAACATGATATAATGATATGTATAATATTATATAATATATAATATAATTATATGATATAACAGATTATATACATGTGGATTTAATTCGTTAATGGCGTATGCACGCACACTGCTGAGAACCTACAGGATCCACAGATTGAGTACAACTGCCGTATGTATAGACGGGCACGAAATCTAAACACTGGTGACCGGAATCCAAAGCGGGGGACTTTGTCTTTCGGTAACCTTCGCAACAATACTAAAGACGAGTTAGACGTGGACTAAACAATGCTGCAAGTAGATGATAGAAAGGTAAAGCATCTGTTCATTTCCTTCCCCTTCCGTTTGCCTTCCAGAACCGTTGATTAACCATAAACAATCGTAATTTCACATTGTTCCGTTTTTTCATAGAACTTTAACTTACTCTTTTTATTATTTATCACACGTTGCTTTCAAATAATAATTGATTTACTTCTAGTCACGTTTCCTTTTTCCCTGCATGCAGAAATTTCAGTCCTTTCGCGTATGTTGAGGTTATGTATTTTTTCCTGCGATCATCGCAAGTTATTCTTATTCGTTTCATACATGGTCGGTCCTTTTATTTTATTTTTTTGCTCATCTGATTTTATTTAAGATGCATTAAATTTGTGTTGCTCAATTATCATAGTTCTAGATGATAAGGTAAAAATAGACGCGTGAATGACAAAACGTCAGGTTCGTGAATATAAAAGCAAATTATAGGCTTTATGTACGATATATAACTAAATTATTCCAAAAATAGATGGTTGCTGTGTACGTGCGTATTTGCATGCGTGTCACGACTGGTGACATACGATGATACGTCTAAAATTTGGAAACTAAGCAAATGTAATGTAATTTGTTATTAGTTTCAGTATCTTACATGAAATCATAGGATACAACAATTGTTTATCTTGACTTTGTTATCTTAAAGTAAAGGATTAAGATAAAAATGAATCATACAAAATGAAAAATTCGTCACATGAGGATCGAAGTATTTCTTTCTATTATTATAAAAATAGATTGCACTACGATAACAAGTAATAAAACGATAAAAAGATTAACATTTTCAGATAACTTCTTCGATATTGATCTTTTATATAGATTCTGATGTAACAACGAATCGCGCGCGAATCTCTGACCTTGCTTAAAGATCATTCATATTCTTCCACCCTGTATACGCATACACAGTTACTGTTAGATGCCTTGTATAAGAATACAATTGAAGTTATCGTCGAACTTAAAAATTTTCTTTTTCACGAAATTGTAACAATTTTTGTATTACTAGAATTACCAAAATGGTCAAAATGACCAATTCATAATTTTCCATAAAACTTTCATATATTCATAACAGTGTATTTTCAGAGATTTAAATGATTTTTACTAGTATATATAAATAGAAGCTTGTGCTTTTTTATATATTATAAATGTTTTCGTGTTCTTTGCACCTTAATTTCTTTGGTATAAATGTTTTCACTTTAGTTGTCGATAGTTCTAGTGTTAAAGAAGAAATGAAAAATGGAATCGTCACAAGATGACACGTAAAGACAAACTGGTGATCATAATTGGCCATTGCAATTGTATTTTGCTTTTAATCGTTTGGATAATTATTAAATTATTTTCGAGTTTCATGTACATGAAACACTTTGTCTCGGCTACGGACAAACGACAGGACAGTATTCCTCTTTTTTCCAAGACGTTTATTACGCAAGATTATGTGGAATAGTCTGCGGTTACATTTCATTCGACTCGCAAAAGATGCGAGGCTTTTGCTTTTGTAAACACACAGGGCGTAACATACATATGTATATAGTATTTCACCTGTTACCTCATTTACTTTACTGCATAAATTACACAGCAATAATTGCAAAATTAGGAACGTTATTCTTAAGTCGTTGTGAAAATTTTTAAATTTCTGTTATTGTCTACAGACAGTAGTTAATCCCATTGCTTTGAATGTCATTCACTGTTATAGAACGAACATAAGTTGAACAGACAAGTTCAAACGAGTGAGTCAAAATTGATTTAAGAATGGCGTGCAATAATTATAGATATAAATTTTATATGCATGATACGTGAACATAATTATTAAATCAGTTGATTATTGATAGTTAATGTTTGAAATGAATTATAATACAATAAATGAAATTGAATTATAATACAATTTAAATATAATTATATTTGTTATATTACCAGTTATATAATTTTTAACACAGTTAAAAGTTGCTTGTTATTTAATGAAATTTTTTTTAAACATTGTTTTGAATTGCGTTAGCTGTAGTTGTGTACATATGTTTTTGTCAAGAACTTGTATTAAAATTAGAAAATAAAAAGACCGAGTTGGTACGACCTTCAGATAATCTTTTGCTTTTATAAATACATAGGGCGTAACATACATATGTATATAGTATTTCGCCCTGAATTGTCAAGTCAATCCGAGGGTAACAAAAAGGGTAATAGATGTATTTTCCAATATATATTTGCGAAATATTTCAACGATAATCTTCAATTCTTTCCACTGATTCCCTCGACGTGAATAATTTTTCTTGCAAAGTTTGACCAATCAACGAAAGATTCGCACTCATGTGTCAAGATTTATCTCTTCTGAGCGATAACCCCAAACATTTCTATTTAATCCTTCTGTTTGCTTCATTAATAACGCAGATAGCTCTAATCTATTTTCATTAAATAGGAATTTCTTTCGAAAAGTTAAGAAAATTTCAAAAAAATAATTTAAACGAAAAAATTTCAATTACCTTTGTCATTCGATTAATTGTCAATTATTTCCCTCATTTTATCGAATTTTAGACCTCGTTAAATATATAAACAATCTGTTAAAAGAAATCATAATTATTATTGAAATATAAAAAAGGAATTACAGTAAAATTCTCGAAAATCAAATCGTTTGAATTAATTGTAAACTTACTGTGAAATGCACAGTTTCGGAAAACATGATGCAATATCCACGAATATATTATATAATATACACAATCAAATTGTTTCATTGCTTGAAAATTATTGCGCATGTTCTTACAGTCATATACATGCCACATTTATGTACATATTTAACATGATGTCTATCATGTTAACTTACAATTATATATGTACATTATTCTGCTCAAAATAATTTGCAATAAGTAGTCGTTTTTTTTTTTTTTTTTTCTTTTAAATTAACCAGCAGCATTCACATTATTTTGAAAATAAAATTCGTCTATATATAGATTAAATTGCGCGTGTGAAGTTAAAAGTAAAGCAAAGTTTGTGAGATTTAACGTAACAATCTCGTTATTGACATAGAGGCGAAATTATTCCATTGCTTATTTATCATTCAGCACTTACGTCGTGCAAATGATTATGCCTATCTTTCCATATTTTGTAATTTCTGCATTTTTGAAGATCGCAGCGTTTATCTAAGAGGAGACTTTGAATAGGAGCGTGGAACACGCGGCCAGATAACGTCGTCGCACGACCTCGTCAGATATACAAGTGATCACGAATCGCTTGATAACGAGACGATCATAGCGCCACGGTTGGAAAGTCGCGTTGATTAGGCCCATTATGATAAAATTTATGGCCGAAGGACAAAATACGATAAGTTCGAAAATACTTTTCGTTTTTACTTTGTTCTTCTCCTACTATTGTTATTAATGTTTAAGCAATCGCTATAGAAAAAAATTCGAAAACTTCAAAGATAAATTTTTACATTCATTTACGTTCATTACAATATTTTATTCTATTTTTCAACATGTAGAACCATCTCTTTGCTAAATGTTTCACGATTGTTGGAACACTATATACTCAGATATGTGTATGTAATCGTGTATTATACACGAGATGCTTATAAATGTATATAAATAAAAGATGATCACACCTGTTATTGTAGGTGTTTTTTTTTTTTTTTTTTTTTGTATAATACACAATAACAAATATTTGAATTGTATTGCTCTTTTCGTCTCCTGCTGTGTAAATAATCTCTCCCTCTTCTCGTCTACGGTTTACCAAAACCTTTTTGCCTCGGTACCCTGTATTTAACCTCAGTACCCTGTATTAAGGCGTTGCTGATTAACACTATAATTTATGGTCCCTTGTTGTATTTCTTTCGCCGAGTACGTGCAATATCTAAGATTCACTTGTTAGAAGCGAACTCCAATAGCCGGCGTGTATTACTATCGGGACACGCCGCCGATTTATGCCGCAGTGACACATCCACGTTCGACGAAGATACATCGGGTGCTCCGCGCACTGGAATATCGCGTTCAGTCGGTTTCGCTCGGTTTGAGGATCGTCGGAAGCTCGTTGATCGCCGCGACAAGAATTTAAATACATAATCATTCGCACATTTGTCAAGTGACGCGAGTGGAAAGTTGACACGCGCGCACACTCTCGCTCTTTCTCGTGAGCTTTGAGATATAACATACATATATATATATATATGTGTGTGTATATATATACACACACACACGAATGGAATACTTGTTGAATGTAAGTGACACCGCGTACATGGAGAAAAGAAAGAGGGTGTTGTTTTCCATGGTTGCTGGGATTCTGGGAAATTCCTTCGAAATCGGTGACACACCGAGTCATCGGTTACAGGCACAATAATATTAAAGTGTTTGCAGGAATGTTTCCTCCTGTTTCCAGGAGCTTTTTTCCATTCGTACTAAATGCACGAATAAATCCCTCGTCTTTTTCATTGTAAATTTCGGTCGCGTGTTACTGAAATTGACGACGTTCTGTCTTTTGTGATGTTACGTCATGTTGACTATGTTAACAGAGCTTGTATCAGAAACCTGTATGTAACACGATCTTTATTTTTATCCTGAGAATTATATTCTTTTTCGTTAACGTATTTTTTCACATTATATAGATACTGAGTAAACGCAATAAAGCTGTTTACTATGTTTTTCTATTTTATCCAAGTATCGCTTGAATTAATCTGCAACAAATATCCTGGTTATTCACGTTTCGAGAAAATAATTCTCATCAAAGACTTTATACTCTACTCAAGTATAATACGAAAATTGCTGTCCTGAATTGTTCAAAGTATGATTTGATCTTCGATTTTATAATCTTTCTACATCGTTTTTAATACTCTTCTTACTGAATCTAGATTCATTTGATAATCAATGGTACTAAAAAATGGGAAAAAAGAAATATAAATTCCAAATATTACAGATAGTTTCATAAAAAACATTACTACATATAACAATGTGTAAATTACTCGTCTTACTTGCATTTTAATATCCAATATGCAAAATTCATTCTGCTTCTTTAAAACATTACACCACAAAAGCAAATTGTCATGTCCACGTCCAATAAAAATTACGTTATGCGCGGTTTGTTTGGTCAATGTAGTATACATGCTGATAAAACTTTTCATTCATTTTCGTGTGATTTATAAAATCATCCATTGATTTGCAAAAGAAGGATATATCCATTGATCTGCACATTTTGAAAATTTCAATTCATCGAGGCATTAGTAATGATTGGGTGCTGCAATCGTTTGTAAATGCTTTGTCATACGTGCTAGACTGTTATCTAAGATGTAGCAAGTTAACACGATACTGTTGTATTAAAATATGCTCGGCGTGTTACATCATGAAAGTTGGTATCTCGGGGTTTATGTTATAGCGGTGTTATTAAAAGAGATCAACAGAATTGCACTTGTCACGAGAGTATTACTCCAGTGATGATTCTTATTGCGTGTCGTGATCTTTTCTTCTTTTCCACGCACGTTCTGTGAACGAAAATAAATATCACACGCTGCTCTTTTCTGTCCCGTAATGTATGGGCAAATTACATTATGAGAGTTACCTAGTAAAAGCTTGGTTATTCGAGATTGTGAAATAAACTTCCTTTCGAAATTATCACTTCTGAATGTGATACAGATGTTTAATGTTGTTTTATTGATCATACGTGTTAAGATAGATTTAAAAATAACTATTTACTTATAATTTTTCAATCATTTCTTCAATATTTAATTTTTTTTTGTTCGTTACATTTATATAAATTACTGTACTATTATTATTATTATTATTATTATTGTCATATTTTGAAAAGTAATTCTGGTTAAATTTAATTACTGACTTATATTTGAATTGTTATGTTTACTGAATTGTTATGATATCCATGACTTTGTATATCTGGAAAATTAATTTATTTCTGATTTTTTAACATTTTCTTATTTTATTATATTATATTTATATATTATATATAAGTAAATATTGTTCTTGAAATTTCTGAAGTAAATATATAGGATACGTATTGCGATATAATATAGTATATAGCAGAGAAAATAGAAATATGAAAAATGAAATGGTACACATAAGCACGTTCATAAATGACTTATTGATCCAGAAATGACACAATGCAACGTTTCTTTAAATGCTTGAGTAATCCCTTATTGTGAAAGTTTCCTTATCTTTTTTATGACTTGAGAAATAAAAATGATAAAAGATGAAACGATTTTAAAGGCCAGTTCATCCTCCAGCGATTATTGTAAATAAGCTCTTTGTTTCTTCCTCGTAATCGAATTAGAAAGTATCAAAAGGATTATAAACGAATTACGTGTGTTATAAATTATAATAATGAATTATAAACAACTCAAGGAAATAGATCATGTTAGATAATGTAATCTGCATTCATATTAAACCGTATATGATCACTTGAAATTTAAAATTAGTTTCAAGTGATTCAGTTATCATATTATACTTGCCATACTTGATTAATGCCGTTTACTTGTAGGGTTTGGCATGAATAATTTAAATCCCATGTTTGAAATTATACCTGTCGCAATCTCGATTGAAAAATAGTCCATCTCCGCTTGTCTAACGAGAATGTCCTGAAAATGTTCATTAAACATTGTCATTTAAATGTGTAGGCGAATAGATTGTTAAATTCGATACTGTTAAATTAAATTAAATTAAATGTCTTACTGAAATAATTAATTTTCTAGAGTCCAATAGACTCCCGGCTCTATAGCAAAGGCGATATTCACACAATTCAAAGTAGTAGCCTCGAACGATTCATTCTTGCATATCGATAATGGCTTTGATAAAAGCAGCTTATGATAATGTTGACGTAAAACGTGCACCATCAGCTCCATCACGTAATGCGAAATTAAACATAAACTAAGTTATCCATTTGCCGAACATAATCTTACGTTGTTTTACGATTAATAATTTAACTTGGATCGCAGAACGGAAGCTATTTAATGTAATTAAGCAAAACTATAAAAACTTCAAAGCCATAAAATGCGTAAATAGATAATCTATTCGTAAATTAAATAAATTGTGTTATGAAAAGTTAATTACTTACTTATGTTAGTTACTTACAAGTATATTCGTGAACCACTATACATATAATATTGAATTTGATCCTATCACTACCATCAATTCATTTTCGCAAAAAATCTACGATCGAGAAACAAAAATAACTCAAATATATACGTCATCAGAAATCCATTCAAACTGATAGGGTTTTTGCTTCATTAAGAATTATTTAATGGGAATCGGCAAAAATAGCACTCTCTTTCTCCATACGACTGCTTAACGACTTGCTTCTCTCTGACAAGTTTCTTCAGTAACGATCTCGAGTGAATATATTTAGAAGGGAGTATTTTAAAAAGAAAAAGAGACAATAACTAAAAAAATAAGAAAAAAAAAAACCGTCCGTACACCATGCACGATCATAAGTTGGACGACAGTGTTAGCAGAGCCAAGACGCTTTTGAAGAGAAAAGGTATTTATCGCTCTGTTCACTATTTCGGTGAATAAATCCGTAGGCACGCGGTCACCAACGCAGTCCCTCAGATACACAGGCATTCCGCGAGAGAACCAAGAGGGATGCCCTGAACGAGCTTCAACACGAGTTAGAGAAACTCGAGGAAACGGCGACAGGCGAGTTCAGGGAGGAGATCCATCGGCAGTTCGAAGGTTTTACCCACCTCTTCCAACGGTTCCTCCAGGAGGAAGGGCCCTCGCTAGAATGGGATCGTATTCAGAAGCTGCCCGACGATGCGGTAAGCTGAAATAATCAACAAAAGACGGATATGAAAATTTGTTTTAAACAAACAAACTAAAATGAAGCTAAAGAGAAAATTTACTCTATTTTTAGATAAGAGATTACAATTCCTTACCAACTCCAAATGGGGAAGAAGTGAAGGCGTTTTTGAGCAAGTTGATCGTTATAAAGTTGAACGGTGGCTTAGGAACTAGTATGGGATGTCATGGTCCAAAGTCTGTAATAGCGGTACGTAACGGGCTTACGTTTCTGGATCTGACTGTGCAACAAATTGAGGTAACTATAACTGTTGTAAAAATGTAATTTCAACTTACGCAAGAGTGTGTATTTAAAGAAAGGAGAATTTATCTTATCGGTTATTATATGTCTCGTGTTTTGCAGTACTTGAACAAAACTTACAACGCCAATGTCCCGCTTATTTTGATGAATTCCTTCAACACGGATGACGATACGCAACGAATTATTAGAAAATATAAAGGGATAGACGTCGATATTCAAACGTTTAATCAAAGCTGCTATCCTCGTATCAATAGAGATTCTTTGCTTCCAATCGCGAAACACTGCGATATTGCTGATGACATCGAAGCGTAAGATTAATCTAAAACAAAATTTTAAATATTTGTTAGAAGACTTTTTTGTGTATTTTTGTGTATATTGTCAAAGATGCATCATACAGAACTACAAAAAATATTCAAAATAGAGTATTCGTTATTTTTTAGTTATATTCATAAAAATATGACATTGCATAAAAATCCACAGTATGCATAAATTTATTTAGATGTCGTTTATTTGCAGGTGGTATCCTCCTGGTCATGGAGACTTTTATGAAAGTTTCCGGAATTCAGGTTTATTAAAGAAATTCATAAAAGAGGTATACACATATGCACACATTTTAATCTTTTGTATTAAACGTTATATCACACATTTAATAAATATTTTCTCTCAATACAGGGACGTGAATATTGTTTCATTTCAAACATTGATAATCTAGGTGCTACTGTGGATTTCAAAATTTTGAAACTACTGTTGGACAAACGTGAAGCCTCACCTCTTGAATTTGTTATGGAAGTTACTGATAAAACTCGTGCCGACGTCAAGGTAATATAATTTTCGTTTACAAATTGATTTCTTCAAATCTTTTTAAGTAATCACATTTATATATATATATACATATATATCTTTATAGGGTGGAACGTTAATCAAGTATGAAGATAAATTACGCCTACTCGAAATTGCCCAAGTTCCAAAAGACCATGTAGATGATTTCAAATCAATAAAAACGTTCAAGTTTTTCAATACAAATAATTTATGGATAAAACTTAGTGGTACGTGTTTTCTCTCAGTTACACAATTGTAACTGATTCATGATTGTAACATTTATTTTTTACATTCTTAGCTATTGAAAGAGTATTGGAAGAAAATTCTTTGAATATGGAGATTATTGTAAATAACAAGACGTTTGAACATGGTTTAAATATCATTCAATTAGAAACTGCTGTTGGAGCAGCTATGAAATCATTTGAAGGAAGTATTGGTAAGAGACAGCCAACTTTTTTATATGTTCTGCATGAACTTTCATATTTCTTTAATGAAATACCAAATTATTATCTTAATTTAATACTACGATATGATTGTAACTGTACTATACATGTAAATCTGTAAATAGGTATAAATGTTCCACGCAGTAGATTCTTACCAGTCAAAAAGACGTCAGATTTAATGCTTGTTATGAGCAACTTGTATACTCTTCGCAATGGTTCATTAGTAATGAGTCCCCAACGAATGTTCCCTACAACACCTCTTATAAAATTGGGTGATAACCATTTTGCAAAGGTTGTTATTTTGTTTCTATAATTTCCATAAATCCTTTATACCTAGGATATTCTATAATCGAGGTGAATTTTTTCTTGTAGGTTAAAGAATTTCTTACTAGATTCCCAGCTATACCAGATCTGTTGGAATTAGATCATCTTACAGTGTCTGGTGATGTTACTTTTGGAAAAGGGGTAACTCTAAAGGGAACTGTTATAATTATTGCAAACCACGGAGAACGTATCGATCTCCCCTCAGGCACAATTTTAGAAAATAAAATAGTATCGGGCAATTTACGTATTTTGAATCATTAAGTGAAAAGAAACTAAATCTGTTGCACAATATAAAGATTAAGGAAAGAATGCATATAGTGTATATTTATTTAATAATATTGCAAATGGAATGTGTACAAAATTTATAAGCTGAAAATAAATAAATAATTGTTATATAAATAAACAAAAACGATAACAAAATGTTATTTAATATTCTATAAATTTCATTTGATATTATGAATTTTATTCGATTTAACTTTTATACCTAGTCTATACCTAATTCTATTTTTATTTCTTTTCCAAATTCTTCCTAAATCTCGTTTCGGTTAAATTTGTACAATTTATAAATTCTTATTCGTTTTTTGCTACAATTCTTATTTTTATTTTTTATTAAAAAATGTGAGAACTGTAATTGTAATAAATACTTACTAAGTGTACACGAAGAAGTGTGAATAAAAATTATTTTAAAATGTGAGATAAAATATCCAATTAAAAAAAAAATCATCTGTCGAGCCATTCTGCGTTACAAGGAAACCTTGCAGTCACTTTTGGCGCCAAATTCTCAAGGGGTTAATTGACTAACGTATCGAATCACTGTAAACGTACTATATTTAGTTTACATGATAAAATGTAAATAAAAATTATTTTATAAAAAACATGAAACAAAATACCCAGTTAAAAAAAAATTATCGTTCTAACATGCAGGATGTATATTTGCAACGACGAGAGAATAAATATTATCTAGCCTAAAGTCTCATTTTCAAAAGAACGGTGTAGTTGATCACGAATTGGTACGCGCGCCAATAGGTGAACTTACAAATTTTATTTCCTCGAAAATAAAGATATCATGTCAAACAAATTTTTACCTATATTTTTAATTTGCCTTTTCACGTAAAATCGTCTGTTTATCAATTGTATCGAAATTGTCAAGGCATTCTGCGTTACAAAGGAAACCTTGCAGCCACTTTTGGCGTTAAATTCTCAACCAATAGGTTAACTGACTTTGGCGCTGACAATCGTTGATAAATAGCGGAGACACGTGAAAGAATATCCATAACCTATTGGGTGTTCCCGCGCAAACGTTCGCAGTGTCACCGAGGTATTCCATGTGAAACTATGTTCGTCCTCTGTTCCTCGTATATTTTCGGCGCTGAGCTTGAATGTCAGATACGTGTAATTCTTAGGTTAGTTCTTTGTTCGATTTGACTTCGAGCAGTGGTGGGCATAATACAGACAACACGGTTACAATTCTACAAAACGCCACTGGTATTTTTCAGGTAGCGTACTTTTAGGCTGCTCTTTAATTTAAATAAATTAATGCGAACGTAGGCATACGTACACGTGCATGTTATACACGCGTTAAATAACGATGTTTAACATCCAAATTATATATTGCATTTGCAATCAGTTTCCTAGAACCTGTAATGTTCCGTCGTTGCATTTTTTTATTCCCATCCTTTGGTAACCTGACTCATTCCTGTTGTATTTAAATGAACTTTGTAGTAAATTTGTAGAGAATTATTTCGGTGCACACATATTTTGTTTGTTGTTTAATGACGGATCAATCAATCTATGTAAGATTTTTTCGCAAAGGTATTCATATAAATATCTTTTTATTAAGTAAACGTAATAAAAAATTAATATTTAACACATTTTTTTTTTACTCTGCTTGATACATTGTGTTTATCTTTCTATAAAAAAAATTTATATATTTTTATATATACTGATGAATATTGGTACATTCTGTATGTTAATTTCATTAAGGAAAATTTAATTGCTAGTTACATTTTTTTAATTAATTTTGTAAACATTGCAGGATATCCTGCTATGGAGCAGGTCAAGAAGAGGCCAGAATTGCTTCATTGCAGCCAGTCTCGTAACATATTAAGAGATTTGATGCTCAGAGATTTTGGATTTTTGTATTATAATTGTTACAAAACTAAAACACGTGCATTAGAATCGATAGCTGAAATGAATTTAGTTGGAAAAAAGCATAAAGAATTGGTGATTATAGAACTGTTACTCTGTAGAATTCTCATTGTTTGTTTATTATTTATTATTTTAATATTCTTTCAGGAATATGACCTGCCTGGATATCCTAAAGCAACATTTTTAATGGTTTTCAGCCCAGATGGGTAAGAAATTGAGTATTGAGTGATTTTATATTATAAACTAATTAAATTTAATTTAATTTAATTTTCAGCACCAAAATGGCATCGGCACATGGAAATCATAGTATTTACATTACTGATATGGCAACTAGGAAAAACATCAAAATCCTTTCTGGTCATCCACGTACTCCTTGGTGTATAGCATTTCATCCTTCGTCTAGTCATATATTAGCTTCTGGTTGCCTTGGTGGTCAAGTGCGCATTTGGGATTTGAGAGTTAGTAATTTTATTTAACTACGAAGACAAAATATTTGGTCCAAAATATTTTACATATCGTTTACTTACTTTGTAGGATGGTAGTAAGATTTGGAATACCGAAAGTCAGACAGTTATAGCTTCTCTTGCTTTCCATCCTTCTGAAAAATTACTCGTCATAGCAACAAATAACGAAATACACTTTTGGGATTGGAGTCAATCTAAACCTTTTGCAATAATATCTACTAAGACCAGCATAGAAAAAGTAAGGTGAGTTTTGATACATTGTGTACTACGAGATAAATTATAAACTATAAATTAATAAATATCATATAAGAAAAATTATAGTACATCTTCTAGAATTAAACATAATTAGATTGTATGTTTTAGATATGTAGCTTTTGACAATTTAGGAAAGAAATTAATCACAGGCATTGGAAATTGTCCAAGAGAACCAAAATCATTCAGGTGTGTATGGAATATATATCACCAGTTCTTTAACATATTAGTAATGAATTTTATTATTTTTTATTAAATTATGTAGATCTTGTTTGAGATATGGAAGAACGGCACATGATAGTCAAGTACTCAGTAACTATGGCGGAACATTGATTGTTCAAAGTGAAGCAATTCAAACCATTGGAACCGAACCTTCACATAGTACTCGGTCGAATTTTCGCGGTACTATATCAGTAGATAATAATGAACTACTACAATATATCTGTAATACAGGGCGGCGTACAGGAAGAGGAAGAGGAGAGTTTCCACGTGATGATGACGAAACACCTGTACCAGGTAAAAATGATTTTAAAATTCAAGACAATATACTTTAACTGTCACTTAACTTTTATTAAGAGATTTTGAAGAGTAACTGGGGTAATTATTTTTAGAAGATGTGTTGGATTAGAGTTTTTTATATTAAATGCTAGATACCAAGTCAAATTGATCAATTGTAGGTATAAAGTACAGTTTATATTTATAAATTGATTAAATCAAAAATCATAATTTCCTAATTTTTGAAAAACTGAAATAAAAATAAATTTTTAAATAAGAATAGCTTTGAAAATCAATGCAATTTGTTATTTTATATTCCAATTTTATTAGAATTTTATGGATGCTGATTCATAGCAAATTACTCGTCGATAGAACCTATAATTTTAAAGCTTTAAAAAAATTTAAAAGTGTTAAAAAAGAAAAAATAAGTTGATTTGTCAGAAAAATGTTCATTTAATATCTGCTATTTAATAACATATATATATGTATGCATTTTGCAATAAACAAATTTGTATATAGCTAATTTTTTAGAAGATGTCTCAGCAGTAGTGTTAAACTTCTTAGGAATCTCTGGAAGGAATTACCGTATACAAGCCTGGGACTTCTCTAAAGGGGAAATACCTGATATCAAAAACTGTAAATATTGCCGTTTACTCTTTATATTTAAAGCATAGTACTCTATTCACAAAGTACTTCTTATGTTGTAGCTGAAAAAAATATTGTTATACACAAGTGTAAAATTCGTAATGACGCTAGTATAAATATTTCTTCAGACGGAACATTATTAGCAACGTGTTTTGTGGGAGCTGCAGGTGAGAAATTTCTTTAAAATAACACATGAATAAATTGTACATTCGATTGTTCTGCAACAAACGAAATCTAATTTTTTAAAACAGATATTATCCATTTAATTTTGATACTTTTAGGAGTCTATAGTTTACAATGGGAAACGTTAGGGAGAGAAATTTATTGGACGAAAGTGTACAATTCTGTGATTTCTGTATCGATTTCACCAACACAGGAACATCTCTTAGTAGGTCTAGCAAGGAATAAGTTTGGAAATGATTATACTATGGCTGTTATTTATAGACTAACACGTAAACAATTCGAAAATGACAAACTATTTATTCGAGACTTGGACTTAGAAGTTAGAGACTTACTACAAAATAATCACCCAACTAGAGCACACACAAGTATAAATTGTATCAGGTGGGCACCTCAACCTGGTCAAGGTCTAATTTATGCTACTAATACTGGTCGATTAGCCATCCTTCATTAATCTATTTATAAATTTATTCTGAGAATAAAAATTTCATGTCGTGTCCGTAATTATTTTATTAAAAAATTATGTACGAAGGCAGAAGTCCATTGTTAACGTGTCTTTCAAGAAAAATGTGAAAAAGATAAAATTTGTTATTAAGTTGTCAATATCATATATTTTGACAAGCAATTTAATACAGTGGTGTAATTTATGATTTTTATCTTTATTTTATTTAATTTTTTTGATTTCAATTTATTATTTTCATTTTTAAATCCTTTCGTATAGATGACCTTTTTCATTTTACAGTATTACAGAAACATTAATTAATATCAATACACACATATATATATATTTGTCAAAAAAAGTGCAGGGTACTTGAATGGAAGATTTGTTAATAAATTTACACATAGTTTTTAAGAATTTTCTAATTTTATTACATTAGTAAACATTCAAATAAAAAAAAGAATAATATTTTAATATATAATAGTAGGTTATTGTATAAATCTATTGTAAGTTATTGTTAATCTTTTTACAATAATAAAAGTATTTACTTGGGTAATACTTATCCAAGTGAATATAATACTATACGTGAATGTAAATATACAAATTGTTATTACTGCCACATTCAATATATTATAATAGATGAAATCCCTTATACAGAATAATGAATTAAACCAATATAAAAGAAGAAATAGCTATAAAAGAAATTCCTTAAGCAGCTTTATTCTTTTCTAGATTTTTTAGAAGTATTATTTCACCAATAGTCTTCCTCAAAAAAAAAAATTGATAATTTCGACAATGATCAGTGTATGTGAATTTGTATTGATAAAAATATTTAAAGTCAATAAAAATGTCAACAAATTATCATCTCTTTTTCTTTTACTTTATTTTCATAGCTATAGACAAACGTAAGCTTTTATGGTATAAGTTCCATTTACATTAGAGTAAATTGAACAAGAATGATTTAATTTATATATAACTTACACATTTATAGAATTATTATATTAACAATTATTACAAATAAAAATAAAAAATAAAGAATTACTTATAAAATTCTTTTAATAACAAAATTTACAAAAAGACTCATAGAGATTGTTATTTTGCATTATGATATTTTACTAATGACGCATGTTCACAATTATCCTCTAAAAGTTACATAGGAATATATACAATTTTATAATTTCCAACGCATGTATTATTTGAATCTGGATTTTCAAATAAATTATTTTGATATTTTAAAGGAACAATAATACGCAGTCAATCTGCGAATTTAACCATCATCGTATAATAAACTATGGAGTAATTCAGGAGTTTCTGGTTGTTTTAAGCAAAGCGGTACTTTATCTTGTATATTCGTCGAATATTTATTTTGTCCTAATTGCCCAAGATCACGATCCAGGATCGTTTCAATTTCCTCGTCAATGTATAAAGAATTCTCGTATATCTTCGAAGCATACGAACTACTTTGCTCTGTAGAATTTATAGTTTCATTTATCGTATTCTGTAGCTCAATCTCCGACATGTTAACTGTATGGAAATTATTTAATGTTGTCGGTATATCACAGTCAGCAATTTGGTCATTGTATTGGGTTTCTCTTCTTATCTCAGTCACAGAACTATGTATCTGATGATATTTCACCTGATGTACTTTCAAATTGCCAGTTTGTGAAAATGTTTTCAAACAAAAAGTGCAATGATAAGGCCTCTCGCCAGTGTGGCACCTGGAATGCCTTTGTAATTTATATTTTGTTACAAATTGCTTGCCACATTCCGAACATACGAATGAATTGTTTTCCATCCGTAGACTCTGATTATTAACAGACTGTTCCATGTCCATATGAAAATTGATCATATGAGACTTCAGTGAAATTTTATAACGAAAGGACTGATGACAATTTGCACATTGAAATTGCTTCTTCCCTTCGTGTCTTTCTTTGTGCTTCATTAAGATTTCTTGCTGATTGAAAGACATTTTGCAAATCTGAAAATATATAAAAAAAATCATCTCTTAAGATGTTCAATATACATAATTTCAATTCTGTTAAAACGCTATTGCTTTAAATTTACAGTATCAACGGTACACAAAATAGTTCTACTATCTTACGAACATTGCAAACAAAAGGTCTCTGTCCAGTATGAATACGTTTATGTCTATTTAAATGCGACTGACACCTAAAACTTTTAGCACATATTGGGCATGTACTTTTCTTTAACCCTTGCTTATTCGAGGTATTTTTTGGTATTGCATCATTTTCTTTTAATTGGTACAACATGTCCTGAAAGCAAAATACTCGTATACCTGTCCGAAATATGAAGTACTTGGTATAAGAATTAGTCTATAATTCAACAGGATGTTTTACTTTAGATGTGTTAATTTTCAGTTATTTAAAATTTCTAAAATTACAGAATAAAATACTCTTTGAATTGAAAAAAATATCAGCTTTCTATCCAAAGTATAATTACACCTCCAATTACAAACAAGTAAAGATTATTTTGTACTTCTGCAAAATCAATCTCCAAAGATGGGGCCGCAAGTTGTTTTTGCACATTAGCTACCATCAAGCAGAACTCGTCGAATATGTAAATCTTTTGTTCACAATCGATGCAAACGTATTTGGAGAATGCGTCAGAGTTTGAAATATTTATCACCTGTAAAGCGAAAAATGTGAGAGTGAATTAAAAAGCAAGTCTCATGGAAAATGCATTTGAATCGTACCTCCTTCGAGAAATATTTGTTTATAATCGACATTAACACACTCCCTTTAACTTTGTCTGAGAATAAATCTGTGCCTTGCTGTTTTTCCTTACCACATAGGCGACACAGTTTCAAGTTCGTTTTGTGCAACATCATTGTTAGTCCAATTGTAACTTTCGGAAAATCGAGTAAACAGATCCTGCGAGTTTGTAGTATATTTTTCAAAATAGCATGCACAACTGCGTAAAGTTTTCCATTGAAAAAGATACTAATATTAATTGAGAAGTTGCGCATAAATTTTTATACATTTTTTACCGTGTTATTTCTTGATTTGTGTGCATTTGTATGCACACATGCTTACAGACCCGCAAACATAATACACATTCAACAATTCAGTTTTGTGTACCTTGTTGGTCCTGTATATAGGAATTACTGTTTTAACAGTGGTTCTCAACTAAAATGATATCGTGTGTTCAGAGCTGTACATCGATCGGAAAAAAAGTCATTTCACAATTAAGAGAGAAATCATTTCATAATCTTTGCGTAAAAAAGGAAAGGAAAAATGAATACATCGTTGAGAATTATTTTATAGATATTCATCACGAATTCAAATTTAATTTTATCACTAATATGAATTCTTTTACATAAGAAATTACGAAACACTTTTAAAAAGAAATTTAACTGATAAAACTGTTTTGATAGAAGTATTATAGTAATACTTTAAATATAATTATATTAAATACTTTATTTTCATGAGAAAATAATATGATTCATATGCCTTGAATGATAAATTTTTAATAATCACATACAATATAATAAATGATGTCGTAAAATGTATATTTAAAATTACAATATCTTTTTCTTTTTATTTATTTTTATTTTTGACAAAATTTTAAAAATTATAATATCAAATATAAATACAAATACGTAATCTAAGATATCTTCTTAGATACAGTTTATTAATATAAAATATTAGTTTGTTAGAGGTCTAATATGAAATATGAAGCAAGTTTCGTATTGGATACATTAATATATGTACATTATATATAAGATACGCTAGAGCTAGATTTTTTCAAATATCCTTTTGAAATGTATAACATTTCATGATGTGCAGAAATACATCTCAGGGGCTATTCACTGATATTGATCTCCTCACTCCGTAATCATCTCTAATATAAATTATGTTGCTTAAATCTTATCAAATTACAGAGTCACTATTTATAAAAAGTTCCATTGTTTTAAACGGAAGAAACTTAGACTACTGGTCTCCTCTTAGCAAATGCTAAGTCTATCACTTTTTTAAATATAGTCATTATATTCGTTATTATAACAAGTAATTACAGAGTAAATTCAATCAATGTACATCTTGCATGGTATGCAGATTTAATTAAATTGAACAGAAATGGAAATGCTGTTTTTTAGGTATCAAATATGCGCAGACAAAATATAATTAGGAACATTACAGAATGCAAAAGAAGAATAGAAGAAGAGCAATTGTAATACACAATATGACATGTTTTAATGATACAATGCTTCATAATTGAAATGGATGTCTGTTCTGAATATATTAGAGCAATCATGTATATGTCTATAGTAGATGTATATAACTATGTATCACAATTTATTTCTTTAGAAGCATTACCGCAATATACCACAGAGATGTTATCTTGTAAACTAAGCAAAAAATCTTGAAATTGTTGTTACGATGGAAGACTTGAAAGTTGATGCTGTTATACCATTTGCTTTCAAGTACAATATGTTGTACTACAATTATTAACATCTTATTGACTATCACGTTGATGCATTACATAGAGCAATACATTGTGAAACAGTGGCTGAACATAAGCTTATTGCGCACTAAGAACTCGCTATGTGTAAATTAATGTTCATTTGTACAAATCATTTTTAAGAATGATAATTTAGAATATATATACATAAATTATTTGGAATAATACTATATAGTAATCAGGGATAATAAGCTCCAATGATAAATAACAAATTAGTAGCAATATTACAATATTAGTCAACAAGGTGTCAATAAAGTTACTTCATTTATAATACAACCTCATGAGAAGTACACAGACCAAGTATAGCAGTTTATCATAGGACGCAACCAGACTGCAAGATTGTCTTTACAATGCAATTCTATTTATAAAAATAGTTACGCATAAAAAATTCTAAATCTTAATTCTTTAGAAAATAAGATTATTAAAACAAATAAAATTTGCATTACATATACTTTTTTTTTGGCTACTTTCAAGCAAGTATTTGGCATTTTTTAATGCATTCATTTATTTACATTTTAACCATTTCTCTATTTATTTACTTTTTCTTTTTTGTTTTATCTTTTATAATATATAAAACCAATTCACTTGTTATAGTAAAAAATATACTTTTTCGTTTTTGTGTTCATAAATGAAATAGTCTTGTTTAGGCAAAAGTGCAGATATGTAAATATTATCCTTACTTCGATACACTATGAAAGCCATTCAAAATTACTTATTTATGTTATTACATTTTGGCATTAATTATAATTTTATATTAAGACTTATACTTGTTACTTTTTAAATTCCCTTGTAACAGCGTGTTCAATTTCTGGTAGTAAAGTACAAAAATAAAAATAAGCTGCAATTACTCTACAATGGTGTATCAAAGATTCAATGAAAATTTATATTATTTTAATTTTTACAAAAACAATTAGTTATAATATAAATGTTATCTTACTACGATTTTTTTCTTTTTTTTAATATTTAGACGATCTCCGGGTGTCGAATGTTGCGAAACTATTATAAATAAAATAAGTGACTCGTTTAAAAATATGCATTAATTTAATTACAATTTTTTTTACAAAATTGATATAATTTAAAAGTATTTTTTACATGAAAACATTGCACAATAATAAATATAGTCTCTTTTCAAAAATTTAAAACATATATTTACTTCGTTTGATTGGACTAATTCATCAAAACTTATTGTAACATTTATAGAATATATTAATTAATAATGCAATAAAAGTTCTATATGCTATTAAACATATACATATGAATTTCTAAAAATAATTAAATTAAATATTTAAATTAAAATGTATTAAATTTTGTGAATATTTCAAATATTTGTGAACATAATTTAAACTATCATAATTTTATGTTTTAATATAAATTTGAAAAAATTGTTAGTTAAAGATAAGTATTACCAATCAATTGAATGTAATTTATCATTTCAGATAATCAAACTTTATAAAAACTACAAGCTACTCTAAAAGTTTTATTATAATGCTGCAATTGTTACAAATTTTTTCTTCTTTTATTAATTATAAATAATAAAGTTATATATATTTATAATTGCTAACTTAATATTGATATTTAAATGAAAAGAGAAATAATTATAATTAAGATTTGTTTATCTGTAAACTACTGTATTTGTTAATACATAAAAATTACAACATAAATAAGTTCGCGAATATATTTGTAAAAATGGATATTGCTAATTTTTGAAATAAATAAAAATTCCGAATGATTTTGAAAATACAGTATATTAAAACTGTAAAAAGAAAGCTTAATAAAAATAATACGAGCAATATTTAATATGATTTCATCTAATAAGAAAAAAAAGTTTCTAAAGTATTGAAAATTTTGATCATACAAGATCATTGAAGTATATAATCTATCATACTTAAAAATAATTAGTCATGTGTAATGAGTTTTATCTGCATTTTACAATTAATATCTGAACAAATGATAAATGACAGATTAATACAGATCATAAACATAATTTATACTGAAATAATAATATAATATCTAAAATAAGGTTACTTTCACTTTTTATATTCGTTATATTTTATGCTAATACTAATTTAAACTATGTATGAACACAAATTTAGAAAAATTTTCGAATATATGAAAAAGTACTTTATATATATACGTTAATTAATAAAATCTTACAAATTCCTCAAATATGTTTATTGAAATTATTTATAATAAATTCTCTGTAAAATGCACAATATTCATACACAGAAATTTGATAAAATTAATCTTTATAACGCGAAATATTTTTATTTTTTTCTATATATTATTATTAACAAATTTATTATAAATTTGCCTATTCAAATCATTCAAATAGAAAATAACTGACATATATCATAATTTGTTCCTTTCAATTAAAGAAACATTAACAATATGAAGAGTAGAAACTTTATTATTACTTTTATTTGTGTAACATTTGTGTAAGAGGTCCCTGATTAAAAAATTAATTTTTCCAGCAGCTAAATAAACGATTCTTCACAACAATTCTACTATCTGCATGAAACGAGAATTTAAGTTGAAGCCAAAGTTTTTAGAATACAAATATTTTTGTAAAAACGATGTTAACAATTGAAACATTACAATATTTTATCATTATAGAAAAAAATCAAGCTATAAAAGAATGTAGAATTACATAAACCAATCAAACAGAAGTAATTGAAAAAAAGAAAGATTTAACGTTCGTGAACAATGCTTATAAAACTTGTATTGCATTAAAATACTTAAATAAAAGAATGTACAAATTATTCAGTAATAAAAATGATATGGTTATGAAAATTTGAAATTGATTAATACTATATTAGAAATACATTCGCAAATTGATTTGTTCACATACCTTGATTGAAAATTTATGGACATAAGTAACATACTTACTTATATCCAAAATTTAGGATAGAATGGCAATGCTACGTCTAGGACCGCCTATACATATGTTATCTAAGCTTGACCATCTTTTAATACCAGTACGTAAAGCTTCAGCAGTAACTTTGTCTTCATAAACTCTGGACATGGCTTCCAATTTCTGAGCTTTCTCTTTGCTGAGTGGTTCACTAGGGAATGTTAATTCATTTGCTTCTGCAAGTGTGCGAAGATCAAAATAATATTTAGCGTATACGCTTGAAGGAACGTTTATATTGAACTGTAGCATTTCCAAGAATTGCCTTTCTAATTCATTCCTAAAAAAGAAAGAAAAAAAAAGTATGAAACGTTTAATGAAGAAGATTTTGGGATCCGATCAAAACTATGACGTGATCTTACATATCTTCTACTGTAATATCTTTAAGAATTTGACAGTAATCTACATTCCATACAGCCTGGTCATCCCAGACCTTTGACGCTAATAAAATAGCTCCAAGTACTATTCGTTTCCAATTAGCTGGAGTTATGTCTATTTCTGCATAAGTGAGCAGACGTTCTAAGTAAACTAACGTTATGATGGCACATTCAGCTGTAAGTTGAGCAGCATTAAACAATGTTCTCACAAATTTATAGATTTGTTTATGCTCTGGATTTTGTTTATCATAATCTTCTGAAACACCTTCCCTCTATAAAAAAAAAGATGTTTGCTCTTCTAAACTGCATTTCATATAACATTTTCATCTTTCTAAATTTTTATACAAAAATAAATTGCTTTATGTCGCAACACAAACTAGAAAACTATTCTCCGTGTTGTACATTTCTTATCTTCTTAATTCAACAACTGACTAATAATCAAATTACCGTTAAGGGATGAAGTTTCTCATCAAATATATCAATCTGTCTCTGTGAGGTTCTATTTTTAATGTGGTAATAAACAGCTAAGGCAACGCATTTCACAGTATTCTTGAGATTTGGTTGTGAAACAGTACTGTCATCTAAATATATTGTACTGCAGCTGCTACTCTTTTTCAACGGCCTTACATCCGCGATTTGATGTTGGCTTTTCTTTCTCACCATGCCATCTGAAAGAAAACAAAAAAAGGTGACGTGAGAATGAAGGAACGTTCAAAAACCACTATTGGGTGGATTTGGCGCGTTTTCGCAATGAAGTGTCACTGAGAATTCCCAAAAATATGCTACAGTTCAATATACATGTACGTACTTTCAATAGCCTGTTTCGAACGTTCCATGAAAATAGTGCCAGCGCATGGATGTAACGACGGGTCCGAATCCCAGTCTTCCGGCTCACGTTCGCTAATATGTTGTAGGTTGTTGACGCTGATCCCACCTTCGGGCAGATGTTCCTCGAGGCCACGGGTAACACCTTCGGATCCCAATTCCTTGCGTCCAACCTGGGGGCTGGAGTAAACGCAGCAACTACTTTTGTTTCCCATTCTCGTCGAGAGAGACTCGTCGACGTCTCTCCGGTTGAAGAAAGTTCATAAAATATAAATGAGAGTGCGGTACTCCGTGTCACGGCGATTACGTGGATGGCGTAATTTCGAGTCTCTCACGGCACATCCCTCGCATGTTGCGTTCAAATGGTAATCAGCTGACAAAACTGTCCGCGGTGTGAACGTGCATTCTCCCTTTATTTTCATCCGCATTGGTGCTCGAACGCACCGTACGGCGATCAAGTGGGAAGAAAGCTGTTCGCGCGTTTCGGTTTCGTACGTGAGAGAGATCGCGAATAAAAGTTCTGAAGAGCACCACTTTGGAAATTACTGCGGCCAGCAGCAAGTGACAAACGTCTATTGCATTGACAACGCCTTCGAGCACGATTCAAAGGCCGGTTGGTCTATTTGTTTAAATCGGGTCAATCGAATTTCATTTCTGTTCGTACGCACGAGTTCTGACACGTTCTCTTTACCTTGCGCGTCATTCCCATTGTCACAGACCGTCCGATTCAATTTGTTTCGATACCTTTTTTCCCATGCGCTCACATACGTCGTCCTTACCCTACTGTTTTGATATCGTATATTCATGCATAAACTACGATGTGCGCACGTAGACGATAGAAGGTTCGACCTCTGGGTTTCACTGTTCCCCGCAAGTTATTCTGATTGGTCCCGTGACGACAGAGATTTTTCATTACCTACGAACGTCCGAATTTCCCGACACGCCTGCGGTATCATTGGTCAGTAGCTAGGGACTTTTCTCGAATTCCGATGTGTTTGCAGCGTTTGAAATTGCAATCTTTTCGCGGTGAGTACATCCTGCCACGACGTACATTTTAGGAAATTTCCTTTCCGCTAATGCGTTTTATTAGATTGATGGTTGATTGATTATTGTTATTTAATTTTTGATTATTTTTTAATATTCTTGATTATGTAATATATAATTCCGATTGTATAATATTTTTGATCATTCTTTGATCATAAACATGCATTTTTGTAAACAGTCTAAATTAAGTTCCGGTTGAAGGTACACGTTTAATGTAAATTCTTCAAATTCGAATGCTTTGTTAAACACTCGTTGAGATACCAAGCAGTTTTTTGGTTATTAATATGAGAGACATGTAATATAATAAAATTCTTCAAGTTTGAATAATTTGTTAAATGGAACGATGAAATACCAAGCAGCTTCTTAACTGTTAATAGGAAAAATATATAATATAATGAAATATATAATAAATATATAATAAAAATCAAGTAATTTATTAAACATACATTCACATATCAAGCAGTTTAACTATTGATGCGAAAGATGTATAATAATGATGTACAATAAAATTCTTCAGGTTCGAGTAATTTGTTAAATACAGGTCGAAATACTAAGCAGCTTCTTAACTGTTAAGACAAAAGATGTATAATATAACGAAATATATAATAAAAATATGCAATAAATATATAATAAACATACAATGAAATTACCACAAAATCAATTTGCAATTGTTCAACATTCGTACATACACGAATATAATACAAAATAAATGAAATTGAACCAACCTGAAATAAATCAAACTAAAAGGTTCAGTATAATATGAAATAATAATATAAACGTGTAGCGTAACATAAGATACGAGACAATTTACAACATATACGTGCAATTATGTAGCAATTATGTAACAAGCGAAAAAAAATATTAAATTTTTGATTGTCGCACGCGATGAAGAACAGCGTTTTAAGATATTGCACGCAACATGCGACGCGTTGCGCATGCGCGTCGATTAACAAAATTTCAAGGTGGTTTTTAATTAGTCCCGTGGCATTGTGTCCATTCAAAAAAAGTGTCGCAATTTTGTTTTAAAAACAACTATACGCATTGTGTTATACATCGTGTACGTTATGCATGCGTCACACACGCGTATTATATATACGGAAAAACCGCGATGAGACTCGCTCGTTGAGTTTAATTCGACTGGAAGTGCGTGATGGTGCAGGAGCTCGAAATTCAAAACGGGAGGTTAACCGTTAATAAAAAGACCGCCGTGATCGACTGGATCGATTACGTTGACCCGTCGATTACATACGATGAATTCTTCTCGAAATATCTAGCGGAGAACAAGCCGTGTATCTTCAAGTCGAGTATAACAGATAATTGGTCGTGCAAGAGGCAATGGAGTTTGGACGGTGCGCCGGACTTCGATGTTCTCGACATATCGTTTGGTAAACAAATGATTAACCACGCTTTTACGCATTTTGTAAATTACTCTTTATTAATTAAAGACGATCCTCTCGTAGGAGATTGCGTGGTGCCAATCGCCGATTGCAAAACGAGGTACTACAATTCACAGTCCAAGGACGACATGACAATGAAGGACTATTTGAATTACTGGATGGACTATGTCAAGAATAATTACCCGGATTCTATGCCGCTTCTGTACTTGAAGGACTGGCACTGCCAGAAGCTGTTTCCAAATGCTCCTATGTACACTGTACCTGAGTACTTTGCGTCTGACTGGCTGAACGAGTATTACATGGCGCATCCCGACTTGAATGATGATTACAGATTCGTGTACATGGGTCCCAAGGGAACATGGTAAGACCACGTTTTTCAAGCACCGGACCTAGATATTCGATATTACGCGAATAAGGTGAACTGGTTTCTACATGTAGGACACCATTGCACGCAGATATATTTGGATCCTACAGTTGGTCTGCCAATATAGTCGGAGAGAAACGTTGGCTACTCTTTCCACCAGGTCAGGAAGATTTCCTTAGGGATATACATGGTCAATTAATATACGATGCAACGTCCAAGGAACTTGAAAACTATGCCGTGTACAAGGCCTACGACAAGCGAGCGATAAAATACATCGACTTGATTCAGAAAGAAGGCGAAATTATATTTGTGCCATCTGGATGGCATCATCAAGTTTGGAATAAAGTAAATATACTTGGCCGTTATTGCAAATGATATCTCTTATATTCATTGTGATGTTTATTTTTAGGAGGACACCGTTTCCCTCAATCATAATTGGATCAATGGCTGTAATATCATGGACGTGTGGCATGGATTGAAAAAGGAATTGAATTCTGTAATGAAAGAAGTTAGCGACTGCAAGGACATGAGCAATTGGGCAGAACAGTGCCAATTAATATTGAAATCAACATACGGAATGGATTATAATTTGTTTTTTGATTTTCTGAAATTTATAGCTAAAAGACGTTTAAGCATGGTACTAGAAAAACAGAACGTAATTACCTTTAACAGGTACAAACTCGGATTTAATCACTGCGTATTTGATCTGCATTCAATAAAGTTGACGTTGATAGATTTTATTAATGACATGGAAGAGAAGTCCATTTATTATCTGATCTGCGAGAAGCAGCAGGCTCATAAATTGTTAAATAAGATCTTATTGTTTGTACAAACGTACGATTCAACCACACATTCGTCGACATGATGAAAAGACAAGAGGATTAAAAATGAAATAAGAAAATGAAATAATAAAATCTTGTTTCTGTTTCTAATATGTAAATATTATGTTGTAAATAATGTATGAATATGTTATGAATAAATTTTTATATAATATAATAAGTACATAATTTATAAAAATAGAAAAAATTGTCTTTTTATTACAGCTAGTAAGAATTGAAGAAAGGAAGCAATCTGTAACATGTAAATAAAAGTTACAATTGATAATAAAATTAATAAAAGTTGTATATTATATGCGAGCGCGAATCATCTAATAAACATGGAAAATAAGGGACAAGCAGCAAATTTTACTATATTTTTATTTAAGTATTCCTGAATCATAAAAATTATATTTATATTAAATCTTATCATTCTCCATCTAAAATAAGTAAGTATATACTATTTCACAGTAAATATAATTTTCTGCCTGTAATATTAAATATTTTATTTTTCATTTTTAAATGTTTCAACATCTAACACAATATAAATATAAAAACGCGACACTTTTAAATAAAAGTGTGACTTTGAAGCTTCAACACTTAGAAAGTAAAAAAATTTCCAGCAAGTGACTTCGCTGTCAATTAATAACTTTCTATCATCTAATAACTTTTATTAGAAACAGTTTTTCAATTTTTAAAAGTACGAGTTTTTCAAATGGTTTGTATCAATATAAATATCTTTACACTTGAAAAAAAATGTAGTACTTTAATTCAACAGTAGCAAGTTGCTTTATAAAATGGGAAACTCTACTTGTCCATTTATACTGTGTTCAACAATAATACAATTTTCTTACGAGTATATTTCATTTTCTTTATGGGAGTTTAAGTACTAAAATAATAAGTGCCCGTAAACCTTTTTTTATATTGTCTTATGCCTTACAAGTTATATGTGCATAAATGTCTTATGTCTACATATATACATATATATATTGTACACCTATGTACAATTCACTACTAATAAAAATATACAAAATGTATAAGATATGTATAGATATTAGTATGTATGTTATTTATAAACACAAATAATTATGAAAACTTATTAGCATTGAGTGAAAAATGTGTATATAGCATAATTGTTTGTTTCAGGTTTATAAAATAAAATTACAAAGTAAATTATGTGATACTATGATGTCACGTGTATTATATAGTATCTCTAAATTATTATTTTAAACTATTTTGCGTATTTGTGTAAAATTGCGAATTGGTCATTTTTTCTTAATATGACATAAAATATGTATATTAAGAGTTTACCTAATTGATTAACTGAGAAAGAAGAATATAAATATAATAGAAATATAATAAAAATATACTGTATAATATCCTTTATATTATACTATGTATATGTTTAGTTAAGGAAAAACTATTATTATTGAAAGGAATTATTCCGTTCTATGTGAAAATAATAATTGTAAATTCTATACTTAATTTGATTTTTTAAATATATATATATATATATACAAATGTATCCCTAACTTAGGACATAATTATTTTATAAAACAGTATTTTTTTATGAATTTGAATGATTTCATAAACTGAGAAATGAGTTATTTTAATTCATACAAATTTCATATAAATCCATTATATAGATTTTAGATTTTAAGATTTTAAGATTTAAAAATTCATTGAAAAGTAACAAAAATGTTTTCTATGAAAGAAGTTAATATATTTTTGTACATATTTTTTTTTATAAGTTCTATTAAAAATTTATATAAAATATTGCACTGATGACACATTTGGAAAAAAGAAGTATCACTTGTTATTCCATGTAAAAAGAAAAAGATTGTCATGGATAAAAGGTATAAAAAGAGGATAATATTACTTTAAATTATTTCCATATAACTAATTTTTTCGATGAAAAACAAACAAATATAATGTATTGTATATTTCGTTATTTACACACGCACGCACGCACACGCGCACACAAACGCATACATACACGTACGCACGCACGCACACACATACGTACTATTGCATTTTCTCATAACTCTTTTTTTTCTTTTTATAATAGAACCAATTTCTGCTTGCATGGCAAGTACCTCTATTAAGGTATCACGTCTCACAAAGTCTTCTTATTAATTACCAACAATTAACACTATTACAAAGATTAGACTCCACGCAACGTGATTTTGTATCAATTATCGAATGATGCTTTTTTTTATACCTATATAATAGATACATATTTTTCATTGTCACATTTCATACATTTTTAACATTTCATGTTGGAAATAGAAAATGAAATTGCACTCTATAATAAACATCACAAAAAAATTATTAAAATTAAATGATAAATTCTCGACATTTTCAATAAAAAGAATTTTTGTAAAATTCATATAGCGTAATAAAAGACCAAATAATTTATGCAAGTGTATATGTGTACATACCTATTAACATCTTCATTAGATGAAATGAACCGCTTGCAACACATGAAAAATATTAAAGCATGTATACAGTATCTTTCACAATATAGCGAGATCCCATTGATATAACAATTTCGGTCCTTTATTTTCCTCAGTTTTTATTAATTCGCTTATTTGAATGCTCGAACATAAATCACATTGCATATCCGGTTTATCTTCACTATATCGTGAATGTTACCATAATATTAGCAGATATCAATATTTCGTATTCTTGTTACATTGCTTCTGCAATTGATAAAACAGTATTCGCCAAATACCCTCTGCAAGAAATTTCATTAAGAATTAAGATTAAATTATTAGACTTATTTTAGTTTTCTCTCTAGCTCTCAAAATGTTGTTTAAGAATTATATAGGATGTGTGGATAATGTTTGTAATGGTACTGTTGGAGTTGCGGGCGTTGTTAAAACGGGAATAGGCGTAGAAGGTATTTGTTGATGCGTTTGCCTTGGTGGTGACAAAAGTTCTTGTCTGTCTCGTTCTCTTTCCCTTCCTGGACGCCATGCTTCTAACAATGCTTCAACTCTTTCTTCAGTAGGACCCCAACGAGCAGTACCAGTTGCATTTTGTAACCACACGACTAACGTTCCGTGTGCTGCTCTAATATTAACTTCACCTCTACAATAAAAAAATAATTTTACATATATGCATGCGCACATGTATCTAGATACATAAGTATTGATACTAAAGTATTGTCATTTACTTTGGTAATATGTGTTGAAATCCATGTCTATATTCATGTTCCATTGCAGGTACCACTACTTGTTTGCGTTTAAAATGGCTACTTTCCAGTTTGATAAGAGCGTTAGGCGCTGGATCTCGCCATTCAGGTAAAAATACCACGAAAGATAAAGGCTCTGTGGAATCGGCTAAAAGACGTTCAAAATGATTAACCATAGCTTCCATAAGTTCTTCGCAGTACGGTGGATTAGCTTGAAACGAGCCGCTTACGGGCCTGAAGTCCAAGAAAGGCCCTCTCGATCCAAAATAAGAATCTGTATCAGCAAACGCTGAACAATATTGTCTAAAGTAACAATTTAATGGGGATGCAAAGCATTCAAACGTTACACCGAACGATCGTTGAAGACATTCGAAAACCGTAACAGGCAAAGCCATTTGCGTTGCTTGTCCTTCGTTAATTCCAAGATATGTTTGATAACGTTTCAACATACACCATACACGAGGTAAAAACATTTCGAACTTTTTGTCGTCGAAGCAATTGTATCTATATAGGTGTTCTAATTTAGCAAGATGCATGTTGTTAATACACATAGTATCACCGTGAAAGCGTAACATTGTCTGTTCACGTTCAGGAAGATAATCCACTTGTGGAAGTCGAGGAGTTGGAAGAGAGAATTGCACAGGATAACACCAAACTTTTCTTTGTGCACTAGCTGGTCCTCCCAATGGTATAACATTTCCTAAACCATTATCTTTTAATATTTGATTATTTTTATCCTTCACCTTTTTCGCATACTCTGTCGATAAGTGATAAATTTTCAGGCAAATACCCTCAACACTAGCTTTTACAGTTTCTGTAAGATGCGGTTGGCATTGCCGTTTCAAGTGTGCAAGACGATCTTGGAAATCGTCGAACGTAGCACCAACTGTTCGTCTTAGCCACTGAAATGTATCTTCTGCGTTCCATTTTACGACTTTTCTACTCTCTGACGACGCTGCTCTCGATTCTATCATCTTTTTTGCAGCTTCTGCGTATCGCGACAACTGTTTCCTTGCATCACCAGTGAATTTTGGCCGGACTAATTTAATAGGGATGTCATTCATAATTTCACGATACATAGACATAGAAATTTCGGGGAAACACTGACTTGGTAAAAGAGGATCTGAACCACAGTCTATAACTTTCCTTTCCATCAGCCATCTGTTAAAAGAATCTTTCGGAGCGTCTATGGATTCACGAGTATGGCATAATTCTTGATAGCATTGTCTCAATTTCGCAAGTAAACCGCAGCGTAATGCCTCTGCCTCAGGATGGACGTGAGGCAAGTTTGATGGAGCCCTCTCATATATTATAACATTCGTTGGAATTTCCAAATCCCAAGGTCCTCTATTGTCAGATGAAAATATGTTTTAAAAACTTTTGAAATTCGCTCAATATAGAAATAATATAAAACAAACATACGCCAGTACAAATTTTTTTGCGGCTGGTACAACACTGTCCTCCGAAGCTCTGCGTTTCAGTGTACCTCCTGGTGGAATAGCTCCATTTCCAGAAACAGGTGGTACACCACAAATGCCAAGTGGATCCGTAATTGGATCAAACTTGAATACAGACACAGTTGATATATATGAGTTTATGCTTTTATTAATTCACAATGAAAATTTATACCTTAGTACCTGAGGTTTTAATGGTGGTATTACCCATAACGATTCTCCAGTTAATTTGTTCCAAAAATACGGACGATTTTCTCGCTTACTCCAAAACTTCTTCCAACCTTGTTGTTGAAGTTCAGGTGAAAGTTCAGGTTCTGGAAATGTTCCTGGTGGTGTGCCCTATAAACAAACAAAAATTTATTATGGGAAGATTACATTATTATATTTGTTTATTTATCTTGATTATTGTCAAGCTATACTTGTATTTTTCAACTCAGTCAGCCAGTTAATTTGGCTATAATATTATTCTATAACTCTATGATTAACATACGCTTCAAACATATTCTTATGAATGTAACAACAAAGTAACATAATTAAGTTAATTATGAAATAAGATGCTTCAAAGATGTAAATACAATATTTTTAGTATCTATGGAAAAAATTATAAACTGGACAAGAGAAATCTGTACAAAATATTAAATTATGAACCACAGAAAATTTAGAATTTCTTATTTTACACTCCAGTGTAAAAAACTAGTTAAACTCTAATATATAAAAGATTAAACGATACATTTTATTTGTGCAATTAATTAAACCTGATGAATACCTGTGCCATTAGACCTGATTGTTGCATGTGACCTAGTTGCGAACAGTGGTCAGGTATAGTTTGTGCTGAACTCAACATAGGCGTTTGAAGTTTTACAGGAGTAGGAACTATAACTTGCGCAACAGCCGGAGTCGTGTCCTGTTGCAACGACTGATGATGATGATGCATAGTGGACAATGAGGATGCGGACTGGCCAGACAGTGTCTCCCAAGAAGAAGTGTTTGGTATGTCTTGTTTCCCTCCGCTTACTTCATTCATTGTACAATGCGCGTTTTGCTAAATACTTCAGCATACAAAACACAATTATTTTCGTTAATAAATATTCCAAAGCGTTAACAATTCTTACACTTTAGATCAAATTTACGTATTTTTCCTTTTTTATTGATACAACGCTCTTAACGCTCTTGATGCAACAAACATATACCAATGTACATTTTATCTCGCTCGACTTTTTACGAGATATATAAAATAATACCAATAATACTCGTGTACTTGACGACTGTGAGTTACTTACAAACATGAGTTCTATATTTTTAAAAAAGTAACGAACCGCAGTAAAAAGAAAAAAAAGAGGAAAAAAAAAACTTTCATATCGGCGAGAAAGTGTATTTCTCCTGGCGAGTTGTTAAAAACTAGATGGAACAAAATTACAACGTTCCCCGCGTAACTTTTACAAATTCGCGTATGCAGAAGAAACGCGAATCGTAACGACACATCTCGCGATTTAGTGTTTGTTTACATGCCAGCAAACCGTCGCGACGGGCCCGATGGATCCTCGCGCGAGGCGGAATCGCGCGAATCCGCGGAAAATGCGCAGCGGTCGATGGAACACTTACTGGCGTCAACAATGTCGATGAATTTCCCGTGAACGGACGACAAAACTTAGAATTCATTCATGATTTCCAAGATTCGACGCAACGACCTCCACCCGTGGGATACCATTTGCTTGGACTGAAATTCCAACGACGGCGGAAAGCTAAAGCTTTCTCCGCAACGAATAGCGGATCCATATTGACCGATAAAAAAAGAAGAAGAGAAAGAAAGAAATAGGAATTTACGAAAGGGATATTTGACCAGCAAAAATACAGAATTTACGCGCATTAGAATTAGATCGACGAAATTCTGAAATTCGATATTGTTCTTGAATTTTGGTTTCGAGATGGGGGGAATTTTTAAGTATCGCACAATTTATCGCGATATTCTAATCGCTCATTTGCAACAATGCAAGTAAAGCATTCGTAAAAAAAAGAAAATTATTGGGAGAGAATCGCATTTTTTTTTCATTTTCAAGATCGAATGCGATCGTCGAGAGCCCGTTGGCAACTCGAAGTTCTCAACGACGCGTTACCACGTTGCTGCGACATTGATATTCGCACGTAGCGAATCCCCTCTATTATCTTTTTGATCTACGGATTGCGCGGCCAAATCAAAGCAATATGGCGGCTTGACATAATAACTTTTCGTACGGAATACATTATTTCGGCAGAAATTGGGGCGATCATCACAGAATCCGAGATCGAATTTCGATTGATGTAAAAGGGTGCGAGGGGGAATCTCTTGCGGCGCGCGGACCTCACTGCTCAACGTGTTCACTGGTCGAGCAAGGGTGCAGCGTTTCCACGGTGCTTAAGACTTGGCGCTTTTGAGATTTATTTCCCCTACGGGCGCGGAGATGTCCTTAATTATTAAATGAGAAGTAGTGATGCCGTCCAACAAGTTCTAGCACCAGCCACCGTCTTTCTATGAGGGATTATGTCGTCCACACAGAGCAAAATGCGAGGTATACAAATATCACGGCTCGAAGTAACCTTGTACCTTGCGTGTTTCCCAGTTTTTTCCCGTCGTTTCTTGCTGTAAATACCGACCGTGTTTCCGCAGCCGGTAACTCTTATCATGCGCATCACGTTGCGACAAATGTAGAACGTTATCATTTTGAAATGCAGGTCCTGGAAGACCACCAAAGTCGAAAAACTCTTGTACGTGGTGCGGAGAGACTAAACAGCCACTAAAGTACGTTCTACCGACGCAACATGGAAAGAAGGAGTTCTGTTCTGAGACTTGTCTATCGGAATTTCGCAAGGCTTACATACGAGGTGCCTGCGTCCAATGCGACAATGTTATCAGAGGCACTCCGGTGAGATTGGAGCAGAAAGACGGGCCTACAAAAGATTTTTGTTCTTCGTTTTGCTTGAACAAACACCAAAAGAAGGAAGGGCAAATAGATATAAAGAAAAGTTGGTAGTATATGAAAGTTGAAAGATGTATTAACATTGGTAGTATATGAAAGTTGAAAGATGTTTTGTTTTTAATTGTATTTTTTTTTTTTTTTTTTTTTAAATAGGTAACAGGGATCAGGCATCACCAGCACCATCTCTCGCACCATCTGGATTGATAAGTGGAAATAATATTCCATCTACAACTCAGTCGTTTACAAATACAAATCACACAAATATATCTCACTCTCCATCAACCTCCACTGGTCCATTTCAATATGAAACGTATCAAACTTTTGATTGGGATCTTTACTTGAAGGAAACAAACAGTCAAGCTGCGCCTATCGAATGTTTCAAACAGGTATATCATAGCACAAATACAGGAATTAAGATTGATTGGTTTAAAAAATATATATATTATAACAATTATTAATTTATTATAACAATTACTTTTTAGCATGAGATTCCACCAACCAACGAATTTAAAATGGGTATGAAATTAGAGGCTCTTGATCCTCGCAATTTGACATCAACGTGCATTGCAACTGTAGTTGGGGTGCTTGGTCCTCGTCTCAGACTGAGGTTGGATGGCTCGGATAACAAAAATGATTTTTGGCGTTTAGTGGACAGTAATGAAATTCATCCAATTGGCCATTGTGAGAAATCTGGTGGAATGTTGCAACCACCATTGGGCTTCCGAATGAATGCTTCCAGTTGGCCAATGTTCCTTCTGAAAACATTGAATGGTGCAGAAATGGCACCTGCAAAAGTATTTAAACGCGAACCAAAAACACCGCGTTCTAATATGTTTGAGGTTGGGCACAAATTGGAAGCTATAGATAAAAAAAACCCGCAACTCATTTGCACAGCAACTGTTGGTGCAGTTAAAGAGGAGATGATTCACATAACGTTTGACGGCTGGCGAGGAGCGTTTGATTATTGGTGTCGTTTTGACTCTAGAGATATCTTTCCTGCTGGTTGGTGTTTTAAAAGTGGTCATCCATTGCAACCGCCTAGACAGAAATGTAAGGATTATAATATTTTTCTAATCTATCTTAACACTTTGAGTATTTTCTAAAGATTTGTATTTATAAATATGGTATTTTGTTAAATAAATGAAATATGTATATTTAGCTACAAATTAAGACTTCAGTATTTCAATATGTTTTCAAACAAGTGTAGAAATTATTCCTATTTGAATAATAATAGGAAAATATATATAGTAAAGATGTTAAAGTAGACACTCAAAGTGTTAAAGTATGTATTTTAAGTAAACAATATATATATATACATATATACTATATATATACATTAATATGTGTAGCAACAGGGCCTAATAGATTTAAGTCTAGGACAAGTAACGTTTTACCAGTAATGGCAGTGTCGGGCGGAGGTACTAATGGAGAACCAGCTGTTGCTTTAGTGAGTCCAGCAGGTTCAAGTGCTCCACCACAACCAGCTACAGAACCTGATACTAGTACAGCTAATACCAAACCACATTCTTTAGAGAATGGTATGTATTATTTCATTTATTTTTTTGGTAGTTGAATCTGTATCTTCATTGTGTTATTTCCTTAATATATTCAGTGGTTTTATTGTGTTACAGTTACAATTTATGTAAATCATAATTGCACATGTGGCCCTTATTTTGATCCTCGTAAAGTGAAAGCAATGCCAGCACAATTTGGTACTGGCCCTATACTAAATGTTACAAGAGATATATTTCAAGCCTTTTTGATGGCAGCAATGAGTCCAAGACAGATGCTGAGCCTGTTAAAACGTGGCGAGGGAGAAACTATAAGTTTAATTCTAGAGAGTAAACCTACTTCTGTTAGATTACCGATATTTATGGAGGAAGAAGATTTTTACATATATATTAGACGGCAACTCGAAGATCTTTGCGCGTGTGAGCATATGTTATTTAGAAGGAAAGAACCCTGCAATAAATGTCCAAATACTCAACAGCCACAATCCACTAATAGTGAAGAAGCAGTTAACACCGCTACTGCTACAACTAATAATAATACTGCTGGAGAAAAAAGAAGATGGTCTCAAAGTCAACAAAATCTGTCACCGACTGCCGCACAGCAGCAAACGCAACAAAATTCTGTACAAAGTATAAACAATTCGTCACTATCCTCGCTAACACCTGCAAAGCAACCACGAAAATCTGTTCCAGGTAATTTTTTTTTTTTAGTATTAATAAGCAACTTATTGTAGATTGAAAATATATTATTATTATAATTAGAACTCGAAGCCGCAACATCTACTACTCAATCTGAAACTTCCATGAATCGTATACCTTCTACTGAACCAGCAGAATGGACTATTGAGGATGTAATACATTACATTGGTGTTACTGACCCTGCGTTGGGTCAGCATGCAGATTTATTTAGAAAACATGTAAGTTTATATTTTACATTACTTTGTACTTACTTTATAACAGCACTTGTTAGATTGAAATTAAATTCATTCGTAATTCTTTTTAGATTATATACAAAAAATATTAATTTTTTATATAAAATCTATATGTTTCTTTTTTTCTATTTTCGTTTTAGGAAATTGATGGGAAAGCTTTGTTACTTTTAAATTCTGATATGATGATGAAATATATGGGACTAAAACTTGGGCCAGCACTTAAAATATGCAATTTGGTAAATCGCATTAAAGGCAGAAGACATCTTCTTCTGTGACTTTGTCAAACATCAAACTATGTACAGTGAGTTAAATTGACGTACTATTTAAATTGGCTGGTCAAGTTTGTTTTCATTATCGAGAAGAAAGTAATATATAAGTTGTTGAAATAATGTGAATATCGATAATTTTTCAAAACCTATTCATTTTAAATTTAAAAAAAAAAGGATCAAAGTTTAATTTTATCTTAGTAGTTAAATGTTTTTCTTGCTCTAAAAGTATGTAAAATTACATTAATCACATGACTATAAAATCTTTTTGATAATGAACAAAGTTAAGGATATCTATAGAAGAATTCTAGAATATAATTAGATTAATTGATTCAACTCCAAATGCTAAGTATCGGATGAAATAAGAGAATTAATTCTTGCGATGTATTGCCTTTTTCGAATATTATTGTAATTTCTAAATGTTCTACTGCAAAGATATCTTTTACTACCTAAGTTATCCTACTTCTTTAAAGAAAATTTGTAACATAAAAACAGTATGAAGTATATCTAGTACAACAATTGTTTTTGTATTTCGTTTTGAATACAATTTCGTTTTGAATATAATTTAGTTTTTTTTATAAACATTAGCATATGCAATTATCTTTTTTATCTATTAAGTAAACTTTCGTATTTCGTGCATTTTTATCTAAAAAAAAATGGAAGAAAAAAAATTATAAGAAACAAAGTGTGTACAAAGTGTAATTATTTTCTGTTTCATAATACGTATTTAAGAATAATTACCTTTATATGTAATTACTTTATCTGTTTCATAATATACTGTTAAAACAAATAATAAGGTATCATTTTATACATGGAAAGGCAATATATTCTATTTCATATTAGGTACCCAGAGAAGTTCATATCTATTTTTGTTGATAACAGTTTTAAGAATTTTTCTGATTGATAACGACTTTTTAGAAGTAGGAAAAACTATTGTTGCTAACATCTATTGTGATAAATTAGAAAGAGTTTGAAAAAAATAACGAAAAAAAGTTAGCCAGCATTGATAAACAGGAAGAAAAGTTTTGTTTCTTCAGGAGAATGCCTGACATCACGCGGCAAAGATGACTCATCTTCAAGTGGAACTTGAATAGGAGGATCCATTCGCCATATTTGTCAAATCTCTCACCAACAGATTTTCACTTGTTTTTGAATTTGGATAACTGGATGTAAGGAATAATTACAATAATGAAAGTGATGTGAAAGAAGAAGTATCAAGATTTTTCCGCGGTACAACAAAGGATTTTTGTAAAAACGGTATTTATAAGTTGTTAAATCGTTGGGGAAAAAGCTATGAAGGTTCATATTTTGATGAATAAATTCATGTTTTTCATATGGAAAAACGGCAAGAACTTTTCTGGATATCTAATATTTACTATATAAGATGAAAAGTTTAGAAACACAAATTGTTTATATCAAACAAACTTTTAATTACATTTGTTTATATATTTTTGGCACTTCGTTGTTGTTTCTTTTTTCTTTTTTTTTTTATAGGAATAATATATATGTAACAAAACATTTTTAACAAATTTGATTTGAATATATAATTCAAATAAAGTTGAATTGCCATGTTATATGTGTTTTAGAATATACGTTTTTATATTTTAAATATACGCATAAATGTTTATATCTTTTGTAATAATAATATTTTTACTTTTATGTAAAAAAAGAATTTCTAGATGTTATATAATATATTTATTAATGTGTAATTTCATAAAAATATTTTCTAAAAATGAAGAGTGTATAATTCATAGACAAGGGCATTACAAGGTAATTTATATTACTTTTTTTTAGACACAGTATTACACATTTGGTTATATTCATTTATAATACCTTTTAAAATTCTTTTAATAATCCATGAAACTATGTTTATTGCATAGTATTAATATACAGTTTCCATTTTAATATGTACATATAAAAAATTTGAATGTATGCAAAATTATCTCTGTGATACATTGCATGATTATAATATTAAAGATTAGTTATTAAAAAATATGTAAAAAACATAAAAAAATAGGATGTTTACGAAATTTAATTTACGTATTACAGAATTTTAAATTACAGAATATTTCTTATACAAAAATAGAAAATGTATATATAAGTGACAATGATATCAATATATATTCTCAATTAAATTTAATTCAGCATAAAAGGACGATATTAGTAATAATGAAATGGCTATGAAAAATATCTATAATCTATTGTAAAATAATACAACAAGATATTCTTTCATAAGTGATTAATCAAATTAAGTTTGATAAATGATAAATAAATGGAGTTGGATCGCAAATGAATTTAATAGTTGCTTTCAATGATATTACAATCTTTACTCTTTTTGTAATATAAAATTAAAATACAATATGATTTGGAAATATGATTGTTATTTTTTATATGTTATTACTTTTTTAAAATTATAATTGTAAAAAAATAAATATTCTGTGCACAGTAGATATTCTGAAAGAATATTAGCAAAGATAATTTAGACATTATATTATGATTATAAATTATATACATAATTAAAAATATAATTATATTTGTTTATTCATTTTTAATTTCTTTTTGAAATTGATTTATATTTGAATTTTAAATATTTTCATATAACAAATTTTACTTAGTATCTCATTGTCAGTGATGCTCATGTGAGAGAATAAAATTGTGTTAAAAATAATTCATGCTTTTTCTCTTCATTTCTGTAAAACTTATTTGGAACATGTAATATATTTAAAAAGAATATAGAACATACTTCTTTATTTTTTTACTTTTGGTTTAAATGATTTATAAAGAAGAAACATTTAGAATTATTCTATCAATAATTTTGTTATTTTATATTTGTACAATTGTATATAACGATAGGAATTGTTATTAGTATTAATAAATGCTTATTTATTAATTATAAATTTTTAGTATGAAAAGATAAATTTGTAAAAAATAAAAAATGATTTAAAAAATAACGATTTAAAACTAATTTATTGTTATACTGATACAAAAAAAATTTACATAGTATGTTCTTTAAAGTATTAAAACAAATTTGAGTTATCAAATTAATGAATGAATGTTTAAAATTTTTTGGGAATTATGATTGTTAAATAATTTGAAATATCATTAAGTAGTTACATCTGAATAACAAAAAAATATCAAATGATTCTTACATTGAATAGATTTATAATACAATAGAAAGAATTCATTTAATAGAAAGAAGAAATAAGAGAAATTTAAAAAAATGTTCAAAATATTTATTCTTCCAGATACTTTTTAATAGTAAAAAATTTGTATTATCTATAACAATATTTATTATAAATAAGTTGTTTTTTTTAAACAATTTTAATTTCCATTATTGCAGATAAATTAACATATAAATATATTCCATTTGATGGTTGTTAGAACTTGTTAGAACTGTCTTCAATAATTGTAAATTTTTATCAATTAAAATTTTCACGTATGCGAGAGTTCATAATTAATGAGTAATGAATTATTGAAAATCTAAATAACACATATTTAATTATGAACTTTCTTCAATCTTCATCTGAATCATCAGAATTTGAATTATTAGGTCCTTTAATAGTTTTAGGTTTTGAGACTTGAGACAACCACGTTTTTTTAGTGTTTTCCGATGACAAATTTTCTTCAAATGTTATTGCACCAGAAAGTGAAATTCTGTATTCCAATGTCTCAGTTAAGAAATCGTCACGATTCCCTAAGTCAGTAAATCCCACAATATAATCTTTAGTTTTGCCATTAACAATAAGAGCAATTGTAGGAATGATTTTGATTCTTAGACGTGCTGAAAATGTGTAACACAGATTAGCAATAAAAGTTTTTTTTAATTTAAGGAAAATAGACTAAAAAAAAATACAATTAACTTACCAGTTAAAAATGGACATTGCATTACATTCAGCTTACAAAACTTTGCTTCTATATGCTTCTTTGCAAGAATTTTTAGATGATGATCCACTATTTTGCACCTTGGAGAATCATCTTTATAAAATAAACAAATAATGTTCTCAGATTTTTTTGACACCTCAAAAAATTCTTTTTCATCGTGTAATTCTGAATATTCTCCATGGCCCTAAAATATCCATAGACACTGAGTTAATTTTCGGGTTTTTAGTGAAATTAAGCCATCACAGAGTGATTATAAATACTGTAAAATAATAGGACATCAGGAATTGGATTTTACCAATGCCAGCCAGTTCTGTTTCTGTTGCTGAAGCAATTTCAACTTTTTAAGACGTTGTTCACGCAACTTCTCAAAATCACTAATGTCCAAGTTGTCCAATTTTTCTAACTCGGCGTCTAATTGTTTTTCAACGCAGTGTGTTGCTTCTATTATCTTCTGTTGCAGAACAGTCTCCATTTCTAGCTAAAGATAATAATTCCAAGAAATTTATAGGTTATGTTACACAAATTTAATGTAATGTCGTGTTACAATGCGAGAAAAAAGGATGAAGAGCTTTTATTTAACATTTAAACGAATAAATATTTTTAATATGTAAATATTAATGCAGTATCACAGAATATTCGGCACTTTAAGTTTTAAGTAAGTAAATAAAAGTTCTTACTGTTGTAATTTTTATTTGATCATATAAAATACAAAGAATCTTGCGTTTCTGTCAAACTTTTTATGTGACACAAACAAGTATGTCGCAATACCATATAAGGCGAAAAGTACAATTTTGATAAATTATAAATTATAGGTAAGCCGCTTTTCACAAGGGTGTATTTTAAGTAAATTATATATTAGAAATGTCTTACAAAAACAATTAAATAAAGATTAAACACATCAATTGTACAAAATACTAAACACATCAATTGTAGAGAAATAAAATCCCTAAAATACATAAATGTAACAACGATTTACTTTTTGTTATTAATGGCTTGATAATATATTGAAATGTATACAATAAAATAGACAAGTAAATTTAAGTCAATATTAAGTTCAATTGTTTTATATATATTTAAATTTCAACAAACAAAACTATTTCAAGCCATTGCGCGGCTTAGAATATCGCTATTCTTTAATTTATATTTAATCTAATTTCAATGTTCAACAGTTATTACATGTATTAGATAAAATTTTATAAATTTCTGATATTGTAATTATGTAAAAAAGAGTTTTATCAGTTATGTAGTTGGTTTAAAATTCAAATTGGGTACGCGAGGAAATTTAATTCAATATAGTGGATACAACAAAAATCTCTAGGCTTGTTTAATTACTAGTTTCTATAATAATATGTATTATTATGTATATGATAAATATTTTATGAATTTTATGATTATGATTTAGCACCCAGCTTGCTTTATTTTTATTTGATAGATCGTATTACAATAGTTAATTACGAATTTAAAGAAAAACATGAATCTAATTATGAAAATGGCTTTTAAAAACTTGCTACGCAGAGTGAAATGACGCTGAAAGTTCTAAATTAAGATTTAAGGTAAAAAGAAAATAAAAATAAGAAAAAGAAAATTATTGGATATTAAAACTTGATCAAATTAATACAAATCAAAAAATATATACTTTTATTAAAAAATTTAATATTTTTTGTACATTTATTTGAATTTATGTTTGTACAGAAGAATAATATTTCAATATTTATCATACAGTTCTACTAATCTAAAAAATTATTAAATTGAAAATAACACGTTCATATTGACTAACAAGAAACAATTGATCTTGATAACACGCGAATGTTTAATAATAATTATAATTGCAATTACAATTTGTATTTTCCTAGTTTCAATCAAATTTCGCAATTGTCTGACCTGTCTTGACGGTAGTAAAGATGGCGGATGTAACATACGAGTAGCTGATGTTTGCTTCGATATCGACGTTAATTTAACAAAATAGCCGCGTTAACGCATATTGTGCGGTGTGCGTGTGGATGTGTGTGTGTGTTCATGTGAAATAAATCCCGTTTCGAGAAAATATGTTAGAAATTTGTTGAATATGAGCGAGGAAGCGAATTCGGTTTCGCAGATTTGCGAGAATTCGCTGACGACCTTGAAGGATGAGGTCGATCCTGAGGAACTCCCTCCGAGAACGATATCACACACTACGAGAAGGTCACGATTTCGTACGGGCAATGTCCCACTGTCGCCTTATATCTTGATCGACGGAAGGAAATTGCGTAGCTCCCTGGCATTGAGCAAGAAAAAGCTTCCCCGACGTGTGAGTTTCCCAACAAATGACAATCACTTGATTACGGGGTATCTGGAGCCGGCCAATCCATGGATACTCGGTGAGGATAAATATTTTATCATGCACATCAATTTCATGTTCATTTCTTCATTCTAGTTTTCTACTTCTCAAAGATCTATACCTTATGTTTGTATAGATTAATAAATATTAATGATTCACGCAAGGATCTTTCTTATGTAGATATATTTCAGTCTTCGTTAAGTTAGTTCCACAGATGTTTAAACGTGAATGCTTCTAATGAAAATATGTAACGAAATATTCGTCAAGCGCTTTTGTATTGATAACTTAAGAAACTGTATTTTATCTTTAGTAATAATCTAATTGTCATTAACTTGATTTTCTGTATATTTATTTGTAAATGTTTCTGAAACCTAATGTGCGAAATGTGTATTAACATATATTGGAGAGATTTGTGATTTCTGGAATGTATACAATATAATTCAAGAACCTGTGCCTCCTTTGCTCAACCTCATGGATATTCAAGTACAAATGTATTGAAAGTATCCACAACGTTGCTTAATTTTGTGCGAGAAGTTTGCAATATTGTTAACATTTTAAAAGTGCGACATTTATTGTAAATTGTATTTTTTTCAAATAATAACCTAAAAAAAATATTTAAATTATAATGTATACATATTCAAGTTCTCAGAATTATAAGAATAGATATTATATTATCAATAAAAAGTACTAATAATAGTTAAGATAAGTTTGTTTTACAAATGATATAAAGATTAATATGTACATGATATAAAAGTTTCTCTAATAAATAATTTATTAAATAACCTTTAAATGTTATTTCAGACATGCTCATTACCTAAGATGAATTTATAAGTACATTTTTGAAAGATGACAAACATTTATAGATGTTATATATGATTATTCGTAAATATCAATTAAAAAAAGTTGTATCATCAAATTAATTTAAGTTTAATTTAATATTTTTTAAAGGAGGATTGGAACTTTTGAAGTTTGACAAAGTCACAAATATTTATAAAAAATACGTCAAAAGATATTAAGTTAGTTCAGTTTATTTTGTATGTTTTTTAATTTTACTTCTGGAATTTATTAATACATTTTAGTATAAAAATTAAATTTATAATTCTCTTATATATGTCCAACTGTATGGAAAAATTGTACTTTCTAACAACAAAATAAAATTATTAATTAAAAGTTATAATTTAAATGCAAATTGTAATTTGTTCAAATAACTTCTTTAAATTTTATTTTAAAGATGTTATTGGCACTGATGATAAATATGATTATTTTACATCATTTGTTGATATCTTTTTTATAATTATTTACTTATATTATTTACTTGCATAGTTATACTAAGTTGTACTAAGCTATCAGGTTTTTTTATAGGTCGTGCCAAATACAGAACATTTAAGATTTCACAATATGAACCATATACTAATTATAAGTTTGATGCAATATTAAAGTATGTACGATATATAATTGACTTGTAAATTACTCTTAAAGTGTACTGTTTTAATTGTAATTAGATTGTTTTAAGTAGAATGATGTATATTATAAAATTGTTTCATATAATAAAGAATTTGTTATATTCTCAAATTTATATCAATTTTATTCAAATACACAACAATTTGATTGTTCAGAAATATTACATGAGAATTAAATAAATTCTTTCTAATAATGTAAGTTAAAGTTATCACATGTGAAATTATTTTAATATGTTTATAATACATTTACATTTTATTTAAATTATTGTATTAATACGTTCTCTGTGGACTTGTGCATATAAAGTGGAAGCTAACTCTTTCAATAAAAAGAATTATATTCTGCAGAAAAACAGTATTTGATTTCTGATATATGTTTTTACATTCATGTTAAAATATATTTAACTCCTATTAAAATAAAATGCAAGTAAATATTTGGCTTTAGCCTTGAAAAATAAATGGAGAGTTGATTTTCTCTTGATCCTCTGCTTCCAGGGTCAAATTTATCAACTTGCTTTGTTGTGATAGAGAGGTGAACATTCAGTGGAAATATAGACACTAATTAATGATCAAGTCATTGCTACAAATGAAAAACTTGGTGAGTCACCAATGAACACCGCAGTGAACGTGTTAAAAACATATAAAATGCAAATGATAAACTGAAGCTTAAAATTATATTTATAATATGTGTTCTTAGCAGCATTTTGTCAAACAGTGAAATGCAACATTTGATCATAAATAAAGTATAATTTAATATATGAGACCCACTACAGAAATATATTTAATATTTCAAATTAATGAAAACAATTCTAATGAATATATGTTTATTATGATTTTGTTTTTGGAATAAAGTAAGTTTTGTATTATGACAATTTTCATCTATTTGGTTTTATAAGAGATATTTGTAAATTCTGCTTTAATTTATTGGAGAAGAATAAACCATATCATACTTAAGTATTTAAATACAAAGCTTACTGTACCTCAGAAATGAGGACAAAATGAAACTATGTTCATATGAATTTCTTCATTTATTTTTGATTTTTAAACCATCTATGAAGTAGATATAACATAAATTGTTGTATCTTACATATTCTAATATAGAATATCCTAAAACATCATCAATATGACAAAGTTTTAATTTTTTATATTTTAACAATATTTCAATTAATTGTTCGCAGCTGAAAATGTGAATTGTGAAGATGTAATCTCAGCATACAAGGAATCCTGTTTAAAACACAATTCAGATCCCCTGGAGACTGTTATAAATCAGCTCGAGGTAAAAGTACATTTTTTTCTAAATATCTATTTTCAGTGGGTTTGGATTGAAAAAATATTTAATATTAAATAATGTCAGTTATATGTATCTAATTATTAATTGTCTATAATTTTATAATTAATATTGAAACTAGTAGCCAAAAGTATAATTTATACAATAATAAATGTATTTTAAAAATTATATACTGAAATTATAAAACATACATTATGAGAATATGTTTAATACATAATTTAAAAATTTATAATAAAATAAAACCAATTATTGTTAATAACAATTTCTATACAGAATTTAGAAACATTTGAAATACGATGTGAAGAATTAAATTTAAAAGGAGAGATATTGGACATTAATCGTGCAGAGCCATTGGAGGAAATTTTTAAAAGAGTTCAATTTGATAAAGTTAATTTAGAAGCCACATCTTTGGATGATGAGGTATTTTAGTCTTAAAATTACTCAATTTAAAACTTTATAAAAAATGGTAATATTTCCAAAGATATTATTTGATATAATTTTTATATTATAGAGTTCTGTGATATTATTTGATATGTTAGAATATTATGAATCTGCAAAGCACTTAAATATTTCATCTAATCAAGGTATTGGGATTTATGGTTGGCAAGCATGTGCAAATATGATAAGGAAGGTATATATAATACATATAATATATTTTATTTAAAAAATTCTACATGGTTACTATTAGTTTGAAATATTATTTTTTATTATTTTATTACTTATCGTGTATAGGATGGCTATATAGAACAACAAAATTAGAAATGGCATCAAATATAAAGTGTTTAAAATTGAGTTTTATGTTTTTTAATATATAATTAATACAATCATTATTTGTCTAGACCCAATGTTTAGAACATCTTGAAGCTAAGGATATAATCCTTAATGAACAATATATGAATATCTTGAGTCGTGCATTACGATTAGTTTGCCATCTACACGTGCTTAAATTAGAAAATTGTGGACTTTCAGGAAGATCTATCATCACACTAGGTATTTATTATATAATATAGTTCATTAGACCTATTTTTTTCATTTATTTGTTTTTATAGTTGCAATTTGATTTATTATCATATTTGTAGTTTTCACAAAAATTATTGAGGTTCATAAATCACTAAGTATGATACAAGGAAAAATTCCAGTAAAACAAGATACTTAATTATTTGTATAAATACAATCTCAGTGTAAGAATAGTAATCAAGAATTTTTTTCCTTTCTCTGCATCATTTATGTAGATTTATTAAGTAGTTTATTATAGGAAAACATTGTTGTAGTAATCTCATTTTATATTTTCACATGGTTTATTTGACTGGCAAAATCAAATTTTTCAATTTAAGAAAAATATAATATTAAGAAAGTAATAGTATTTTTATTTAACATGGTACTTAATGAAACATTTTTTACGATATGAAATTAATATGAAAGATCAAGGATATTATAGGAATTTTTAAAGTTTCATTCTATTATTTTGATTATTAAAAAAAGTTATAACCAAAGCTGTAATTATAATAATAAATATATGTATTTATGATAATCTTAAAATTTCTTTATTTACTTAATTAAAATTAATGGATTGAGTTTCTGGTAATGCAACAATAACGTAGCCTTTTTAATAGTTGCAGCATTAAAAATGAATACTGGAATAAGAGAACTGTACTTAGCTGACAATGGGCTGAATTTATACGATGCAATACAACTTGGTTCTCTTCTTAGATTAAATAATCATATACAGTTACTTGATATTAGGTATGTAACAATTAAGAAAAGAGATAATAACAACAAAATAATTCTGTTCTTTCTACAAAAATTTATATATACACAATAGGATAATTAATAAAGTGATTTTTTTTTTTTTAGTAATAATGTCATTCAAGATGATGGTGTACGTGATATCCTAGAAGGTCTCATCAATCAAGTAAACGAGGACAAAGATGGTAAAGGTTTAAACATATTAATATTGTGGAATAATCAACTGACAAAAAAATCATCTCCCTATTTCGCACGTATTATAGTATGTAATTTTATTTTATCATTATAATTATACATGTATAAATTACATATTTACAGTTATTACTTTATATATTTATGTACACCTATACTGTGATTTCATTTTATTATTTATATATAGGCATTATCTAAGACATTAGAAACATTGAACATTGGAAAAAATATGTTGACCGACGAATTGTTATTCATTATAAAAGATGCACTGAAAAAGAATCGTGTTTTGTTACAATTGGGGATACAATCAACTGAACTTACGTGTGACGGGATTGTTACATTATCTGAAATTATCGAAATAAATCACGCATTACAAGTAAATATTGGAAGCTTTAAAATTATAAAAACAAGATATAAAATCATTTTATCTTCAATGTTTTATTGTTCCAGAGGATAGATTTGCGAAATAATAAAATACGTTTGACTGGAATGGAAACTCTCAATTCTGCTATGAAAAAGAATAAAAACATTACCAAAATAGATTTAGACGATAAGCCTGATATAAAGATGGTAAGTGAACAACTCCATTTTATTGTTTGGTAGAGCAAAGTATAAAACAGAAAAGACATTTATATTATTATTAATTTCTTTTGTGTTAACAATAGGGTAATCTAACCGATACGTTGCATCAGTATACGCAGCTTGTAGCTGAAATTCGAAGCTACTGTTTGGAAAACGAGAAAAATCATAAATTAGAAGAAAATAGCGAAGGTTTTGACAATTCATATCATAGCAGATTCTGTAGTACAACCACCCGTAAAATTTCGCTTACTTGTCAAACATTACCATGTTCTTTATCATCCATGATTTCAATACAAAAAGACGAATCTGGACGATCGATGCTCGAACCGAAACGTATTAATGGAGGTCGCCTTCGTTCTCCAGCCCCTAGTCCCGCCTCTTCACCCATAGCCAGTCCTATATTAAGTCCTTCGCGAAGCCGGTTTGTGGTGTCCCGAGTTCCAGAAACATTACGTTCTACAGAATCCTCAGCACCTTCGTCATCAGTTTTTTCATCCCTTGGATCATCATCTACCTGTGTCACTTCTGCAAGTGGGTCATCTAGATTTCGCGTTTCAGTTGTTGAATCAGCAAATACCGTATCTTTACCTAAACCTGTTATTACTACGACTGATGTTGATACCACGGTTGATCTAAATCCGAAAGCTAATATTACAGAATCGACTAATTTAAGCTCGACAGTTAATATTATCAAATCGACTAATTTAAGTTCGAAAGTTAATATTACCGAATCGACTAACACAAGTTCGAAAGTTAATATTACCGAATCGACTGACTTAAGTTCGAAAGTTAATATTACCGAATCGACTGACTTAAGTTCGAAAATTAATATTACCGAATCGACTGATTTAAGTTTGGAAGTTAATATTACAGAATCGACTGATTTAAATGACTCGAACATCATACTTGCATCTGAAGCAGAAAAGAATAACGATCACACTATTGAAAGTTCTCAAAGTACTTCGAACAGCTTGTCTCGTCTAACTTTAAACGAAGTAAAAAAAGAAATATCGTCGTGCATACCGACGATACCTGGAAGTAATCCTAATACAAAAGAATTAAATACAAGTGAATCTTTCGTTGAGACAAGAGTTGAAACTCAGTCTGATGATTGTGCAAGTTTTAGTAGCTTAGAATACAAGGAAGATGGTGTGCCAGACAATCAAAGTATATCGGAGCTATTGGAAGATGTTTCTATGACGAGAAATATCGAGAATGTAGAAAATTGTTCTAATGAAAGTGCAAAAGATACAGAAACGTATACACTTGCTGATAGAAAGGGGGAAAGTTCGCCTTATAGAACAATAAGTGATAAATCAATAATTAGTAACAAGAAGGGTCATGATGCAACGGACAAAGTAATAAATATTAGTATGAACGAAAGTATAGAATTACAGTCGCAAACAAAACACGATCCAATACAGAAAAGTACATCTAACTTAGGAAAATTGCTTTCGTTGTTTCAACATTCTAGTTGTTTCTTTTCCGATTCTACTCCTATTAATCAATTGAAAAGTAAAAATACGCTTCAAGGCAGCATAAACAGTATGATGACTCTCGGAGATAAATTCCATTATTACATAAAAGATAAGAGAGATAGGATTTATAATCGTGAAACGGAGGAATCCTCGGTATCGCTAAAAAGTAAATCAAAATTTTTCAATGTTTCCCAATTGCCAAGTTTACAAAGTTTAGCAAATATGATCCCGTCGTTTAGATTCGAGGGTAATTTAAATGCTCCTGGACAAAGTAACAAGCCTTGCTCCAAGGAGGTGAAACTTTTACTTGAGAGAGATAGTAAAAACGATTCAATCGATACAGAAAAAAAGTGTGCTAAATGTAGTAATGAAAGCAAAAACGTAAATGTCTATTTAGAAGGACGGGAGTCCTCTCCTATCTTAGATAATCAATTATTTGAAAATGTACACACAAAATTTCCTCCTGGTGTTACTAACAAGGACGTAGTATTAGCTGCAAATTGCATTGTTTCAAATATAATCGATACTTGTTCCAAAATTGTAAATAATAATTTATTAATGCATGTTTCGAATAGCAACACGATTGTACCTGTACCTAAATTAATAGGTATACCTGAATACTCTGCTTTAAAAGCAGCTACGAACGATGTACAGAAACGAAATATAGCGAGAATAATAGATAAGGTAGATCCTGTACTAATAAAAAAAACGAATAATGAAACTTTAACAGACAGTATTAATTTTACTAGTGATAGCAACTCCTTGTCATGTGGTATAATGTATGATGTAAGCAATGATATGCATACTGTACATACGTCTGACAGAATGCACAATTTAGTAATATTAAATTTAAGTACAAAGGATAACGTTGAAAATAATTCTGCCTTTAATGTAAATAGTACAGAAAGTAATACTGCATGTTTTGTATGTAACCAAAAATGTGTCTGTAGTGTAAATAATAGACCACTTGAATGTTATAATACATCGAAGATAAATGTAGAAGCAAACTGTTTGAATAATGAAGTTACCAGAATGTATAGTATTGACAGTAACAGTGATAAAAATGTTTTTATAAATGTTCATAATACGCCAACAAGTAACGAAGTAGAGAGAATAAATGTATGCCATGTAAATAATAGTACGAATTGGGGAAGTGCAGTTGTAAATAATGAACGAGAAGCAAAGATATCAAAAATAAATTGTACGTGTAAAGCTAATAATTCTGAATTTAGCAATGATAATACACGTTCATGTACTTCAGTACTTTATACAAATGTAAATACATCAATAAAACGAGAATTGATAGAACCATTTGTTAGAAAACACAACAAATATGTCGAAATAAGTAACGTGACTGAAATGAAAATTAATAGCTCTGTTGTGAAAAATATTATGGATATGTTCAAGAATATGAATATCGTTATGCCTATACCAAGAGTATACTCTTCTATGACAAATTTCAATGTATTAATTTTTAGAGATCTTAGACATCATGTAGTTGATATCTCTGTTAATGAAACTCCAATCAAAAAGCTTTCACTAGACGTTACAACTAATAATTGGCTGAACAATATTGGTAAAATAAAGACTTTATTTTATGATCTATCTCAGATGTCTCATTCGTCATTGAATGCTATCACTGAAAAGCCAGAAAATATTCATAACAACGACAAAGCATTAAAAATTGAAGAAAACTCTTCATTAGAAGATCACATCAAAGAATGTGCAAACCTTCACAATGAACAAAAATTCAAAGAAAACGAGGCTTTTGGAATTGTTTCCGAATATCCTTCTTCAGTACCTGTAATAGTTGACTCTATTGTCCACTCAAAAGAAGATACATCTTACTTGAAAGAAAATGACGATATAAGCAGTAACTTGCCAGAGAATATTCATATGCTCAGTAACTTCGGATCGAATATTGCTCAACATTTAAAATGCACAAATTCAGACGATATAAATGATAAGACTCATCAATACTTAAATGCAATTAAATGTGCAGTTGCTACAACTATCTGTTCAACGGCTGTAGTGAACACAAAAGGCAATACAACAGTTGACATTATTTCCGATCAGAGTACTAACATTGCTGAGCCTTCATCAGTAATCAGTGCAACCAGGTGAGTAAACTGAGTAACCAAAATTGATGAAAATTATAAATTTATATTGCGTTAATAATATTTCAGAAGAAAATATTAATTAAATATTGTGTTTAGATGTTGATACCAACATGTAATTTATTGCAACTTTGAATTTATAATATTTTAAAGCTATATGAAAAGAACTATTTCATTTTAAAGAAGAACTACAGAGAATTACATCTTTTTTATTATGAATATAAAGGTTTCTCTTATCATTGAAGTCATCATTTTGTAATATAATTTTCTTCTGTTATATTGAAATTACTAGTTATAAATTTAATTTTTTTTTTATTTCAAATTGAATATGAACTGAAACAACACACACACACACGCGCGCGCGCGCGCGAAATTACACACATATACATTATACTATAAAATAATTGTTTTATACACGTATATTGTTAAAATAAAATTATAATGTAATAATGGAAATTATTAAAGTCAATCCGTGTATATATAATAATGAAGAAACTTTTTTAATGCTTAACCCGGGATTACCCACGTGAGGGTCTAGTCGCCGGGATGTACCTGCGCTAGACTCCCAGGTGGGTAATCCCGGGTTAATATTATTTAAATGATTTCATGCTGCTTATTCTTCATCATACTGCATTATATTTGATATATGAAGTTGAGAATTACGATTAATCTATGTATAAAATGAGTTGATTCATCCACCATAAACATAAAAATTTATAAAACGCATTGTTTTGTAAAACCGATTTGGCTCTGGTGAAAAAAATATACTTATAAAATTTGTGAAACATTATTATATTTTATTTGAAAAGTAATGCTTTCTCTTTTCTTTATGCTGATTTCAACATTATCTTATGTCTCGCTTGCACTTATAATAATATCTTTCATTCAACTAATGAAATCATATTAATTTTCCTTTTAAAATATACTATATAAATTAATTTTGCTTTTATATATTTCCCATGTTAATTAAAAATTATAACAGTTTAATCCATATAACACTTATTTAATACTTAACACATAACACTAATGTTGTATGAACAGAAGTTAAAAGTTTTTTATTTATTGTCATTCAGAGCTTTTTACTTATTGTATCTTTTTTATGAATTTAGTATTTAAATAAATTTGTGAAAAATATTTGTTTATATTGATACAGTAAAGTGTTACATAGATTCTTCCATCTATGTAAATTACTAATGCAACTATCTATACATTATGTGAATCTATGTATTATATGTAACTGCGTTATTTATTCAAATTGATTTTTAAATCAAGAGATGAGAGATTTTATTGTTTTATAAATAAAATTAAAAATAAATTCTGTTCGATTTATTGTTAAGAATAATTATTTATTTTATTGTATCCTTATTATTAATATTTATATATCATCTGTAATATAAGCTATCAAATAAAATACTGCTTTCTTTAATATCATTTCCTTTTTTGTTAACTTTTTAAGATGATCTTTACTGTATCAAATCATTGTGAATACTATGAATTAATTTAACATAAAAATGTAAAATTATAAAATTATTTTATAAGAATTATTACGTGATTTTTGTAGCACAAAATAAAATCAATGATATTCAAGAAGATGAAGATGAAGAAGAAGAAGAAGAGGAAGAAGAGGAAGAAGAAGAATCACAAACTATTAATAATGAAGATACAGAATTAAGGAAAAGATATACTGAAGAAAATAATAATCTTTACAATTTTGACGATGATGAAATTGACGAATTTGAACAGTTGACAATGCATCTCGAACCAAAGTATCAGCGATATGCTAAATGGAGGATCTAAAACTACTTATTGTTTCACTGATTTAGTAATACGTGATGGTTTTATAAGAACACCAGTTGAGTTCATAGAGTCGTCCTGAGGAATTTATATTGTACAAAAGAAAAGATATAGGTAAATCTTATAAATGTTGTTGTGTATATATATATATATATATATATATATATATATATATATATATAATAAAATATAATATATATATTATATGTATGATATATATATAAACAATTTGTAGTGTTTTATACATTAGTTATGTTTAGCTTTAGTTCTAAAGGTCTAAATCTATGAACAGGGAAGAAGGAGAAAATACAGAATCGTATATACATCTACGTGTATTAGAAATAATATTAATATGTGTTTGATTCTAGTCTAGAAAACAATTGATCTAATATATATATTGTAGTACGAATTCAAAAAAAGAAAAAAAAATAAGCTGTAGATGTCAAAACAAAGTTTAAGATCTAACAATGGCTATTTTGATATTTCAAAATCGATTGTTTAAATGTGTTATAGCTGACTTTAGCATTTCATATTGTTTGCACGTTGATCAGAAAATTGTGCATAATGTAGAGATGGATGTACATAATTGTAATATTATACTATTGCGTGTATACATGAATGTGTATATGCAACTTAATTAAATACAATATATACACATTCATATTAAATGCACATCATGGAAAAATTGTTACTCTTAAAGAGAGGTTTGCGTCATTGAGGAAGAAGTATTACTGAAATTGTTATATATAACATCAGATTTTTATTTATTAATTATAAACAATTTTAATATTGATATAATATATTTTTATTATATATAAGTACAGAGTAAGAGGTTCTTGACTTAAACGTATATCAACGTTTAAACTTGAAATTTGAATCTTTGTTATTGAAAAGAAAAAAAAATGTGTATACTTGTTACAGTGTATATTCGTAAAGCTTTTCTTTAATATGTTATTTTCATAAGTACATTGTACATACTGTTCCCTAATGAAGGAAAAAAATGAAATTGACGTGATATGTAATTGACCTGTGTTAGAAATTTATTAATGCCAACGATTGCTAATTCACAAATTTTATTTCATGTCTACACTATTTTTCATACGTATCCACAATAACAAAATTTGATTGCTTTTCTACGTTGAAAGCAACTGATGAAATATTGCATTGCATAAAACTTCAAAGTATATTATTTTAAAATGAATAACAACTTTGTGAAGTTTGAAGTAATGAGCAAATGAATAATTTTTAATTATATTTCATTGAATGCTTAGACATTTAGAGGAATTTAAAACAATATGTTCAACAGTGTTATATCCATATATATTTCATCACCGTGGAACTCTTTAGCTAAAATTAAAATTAAAAATTAATTAATGAATATTACTGTACTAATTTGATGGTGTTGAAATGTAATTATTTTGCATATATTGCACGTATATGTATATATATGTATATATACATATGTATGCATGTATGTATGATGCACGTGCGCGCATGCGTGATTCTATATATTAAGTTCGCATATAATATGCGCACATAAAATGCGTGCGTCTACATTGTGAGATGAATTATGTACAATTTATATATATAATATATATACAATATATATTATATATACATATTGAGAAGGAATTGAATTTATTAAAAATTTTATCACACCAAGAAATAAAGATGGTTTACTAACACGTTGCAGTCCAATAATTTCATTAATTAATGCATATGTATATCGAGTATTATGTACCGTCGAGCATTTGTATATATATGTCACGTATATACATATTTTTATTAAAGACACACGTATGTAAACACTTTATATATTTATGTTTCTCCGAATGTTGAAATATATATTATTTTGTAATGTGTTTATTACTCTACGAAACCAACAAGTGATTTTCATTGATTCATCACACGAGCGATATAAATATCCCCGTTATCACGCAAGAATACAGTTGACCAACGTTATTAATTTAATTAATTTAAAACATTTAAAATTGATTTTTTTTAATTTCCACAGATTATTTTCGCTTCGTACCACATAGTTACATATATATACATATATACTTTCTGAACTAAACCATCATCGTAGCAACACAAAATTGCACGCGCAGTCGTGATTCGAATGCATGAGGGAACAGCACCTGCGTATATAGCGAAAATACGAATCACTTTATTTGTTTCACGCATCGGGAACGTATTTATCAATTGTTGAGCGATTCTCTCATAAGTTATTATTGTCGTCGATGCGTATAACGCACACTTTATGTAAAACGAAACGAGTTCTGTTTAGATTTGACTCGGCGATCATGGAACGTGTTTTATGGTTCTGTGATTTTGTAATATTGATCGTGCAATGAGAGAAATTTGCGCTTCAAATATAGTTTGACTCGAGAAAACAAGCTTTTGGACTGATCGTGAGATATCGTCGCTACGTGTCCTCTTGCATGAAAAAGTGAGATCATTATTCTCTACAGTGGAATTATCTGTCGAAAGGAAACATGAATGATTGGTCTTAATCGTTCGACAGATCGACGCTTGCTTCTCATTTCTCAAAAAAAGTCGGTGTCATCATTGTTATTCATTGAATTAAAATCCTTTCTCTTTTCTTGTAAATGAAATTTAATATAACAATTATTTTTAAAAAGTATATGAAACTTTGGTTTTTACTGCCTAGTTAGAACATTAATACTTTGTGACTATAGCTCTTCGCTTTTTAGTGTCAACTTAAATTTAAGAATTTCCAAATACTTTCCTTTAATGCAAACTGCATATTTCCTGCTATAAAACTATTACAGTTATTATATAAAACAATAATGTATGTCGTAGTTCTTAATGTATAATGAAAATATGTTGAAATTATATTTCTTTCATGTGTTTTTCCGCCAGTTATTTTTGCTTGATCCTAGTGAAATGTGCAATTGGAATGACTTTGGGATAATGCACAGTCAATTAATCGGATACTGGCTTAAGTCTTGATAAATATAATGTAAACAAGATACTTTTCTTTCATTTGTATCATGGAGAACAAATTTTATTGAGGTAACTGTTTTTTATATGTTTATACATTTTTAATTATATTTATAGGGTAGGATTTTCCTCCTCATATTTTTATGAATTTTGTTTGTTATTAGTATTGAAGTTTATAATACAAACATAATTACAAATACTAATATTCAAAAGTTATTAAATGTCCAGATGATAGATTAGTGATTTCATATTTCTTTCACACATTGAACAATATAAATAAAATTGAAATCTTTTCTTTAGCTTGGATATGGTAACTATGAATTCTGAACAATCGGCATGTCGCCGAAAACCAGGTGAAAACAGTGATATTGTAGGATCACCTGATCAATATAATAGAGATAATCAAATAAATCAATGTAACAATCAAAATGGTCAAGAAGTTGACAAATCTCCAAGTAGTCCCACGTATCACATCACTGCCTCATGTGCCGAAGATACACCTAATTATCTTGTGTATCAGAAAGTAAGAGAATGTATTTCTTTTTTTTTGCAACTTTTAGAGTTTTGTTATAACATTTTCTTAAATCGATATATAGATGCTATTGTTTTTATTTTTATATATCTGTATTTATCATTGTAGATGGAAGCTATTGTAGAAAAAATGTCAGATGAAGTTACAGGTGTTCCAGTGAAAACGGTAAAGAATTTTATGACAAAAACACCTTCTGTTTTTACTGGTAATATATTACAATTTTATTTGAAATCTGAATTGTTTTCTTACTTATCTTTTAATATAATATTAATGTAGTTAATCTTCTTTATTATTTTAGGTACCGATTTAATATCATGGATGATGAAGACCATGGCTATAGATGATCAAGGTATAATTCAAATATTGAATATACAAGCGTGTGAAAAGTTATTTACTTTCAACTAATTAAAAACGTATCAATATGATAGAGGCACTTCATGTGGCACATCTTATGGCGTCTCATGGATACTTCTTCCCTATTGATGACCACTGCCTTACTGTAAAAAATGATAATACTTTCTACAGGTTTCAAACACCATACTTTTGGCCATCAAATTGTTGGGAACCAGAAAATACTGATTACGGTATGAAAATTATTTTTTTGATGAAATTGAGAAACATTTAGCTCTTTATAAAAGCGTTTATATTGTACTTTAATATTGCAGCTGTTTATTTATGCAAAAGAACGATGCAAAACAAAACACGTTTAGAATTAGCAGATTACGAAGCCGAAAATTTAGCCAAGTTGCAAAAAATGTTCTCGAGAAAGTGGGAGTTTATTTTTATGCAAGCAGAAGCACAAAGCAAAGTCGATAAAAAGCGAGATAAATTAGAAAGAAAAGTATTGGATAGTCAAGAAAGAGCCTTCTGGGATGTATATAGACCAATGGTAATAACGTTTAATTCTATTTCGATCTTTCGAAAATTATTTCTGAAACGATACAATAGAAAACTTGTATAATTATTGGTTTACATTATTATTTCAGCCTGGGTGTGTTAATACGACTGAAATGGATATTAAAAAAGCATGTCGTACTTACAAACCAATTTCAAAGTTAAGTAAACAATTAGATATAACCAGTACCGACATTCCTTCACATTCCGAGTCATTCTTAATGTCTTCGGTAGAATCGTTAAACAAAGAGATTGAAATATTGAAAGCTAGATTAGATAGATCGAATATAAAAGTTTCAAAAGTTTCGGAGGCGTAAGTAAACATTGCCTTTACATATTATCGAATATTATCAATGAAATTTTCGTCGAATATCGCGCTAACTAATTTATTTTAAGTAATATTAGTTCCCTTAAATCACATATTTTATCTTTAAGTAAGAATCTTAAAAAAGTATCTTTTTTAACTTTGATTATTTTAGTCTGATCGCGTATTTTGAGCAGTATATAGAGTATGATCCTTTTTTCGTACAACCTGAACTTACAAACCCGTGGATATCAGACAATTCTGAAATGTGGGAGCAAGAAAAATTAGCGTACGTACATTTCTTACTTTACAGCATATTTCTCGGATATTGTTAAGATAATACGTGTGACATTTTTCAAATAGCAAAGAAATATCAACGAGGAGAGTAAAAAGGTGGGGTTTCAGCCTTCAAGAATTGCTACAAGATCCTGTTGGTAGAGAACAATTTATACGCTTTTTGGATAAAGAGTTCAGCGGTGAAAACCTGAAGTAAGTTAACATAACAGCCACACTAAAACTAAAGGTAAAATGCAAGTTCCTAAGTAAAATAAAACGCAATTATAAATCGAAAATTTTTTTATTGATACACGCGTAGATTTTGGGAAGCTGTGCAAGAATTAAAAGCATTACCTCAAAAAGAAGTTCAGAGTAAAGTGAACGAGATTTGGAATGAATATTTGGGTCCAGATGCTAGTTGTCCAATTAACGTCGATTGTCAATCATACGAGTTAACGAAGAAACATTTACAAAAGCCTGATCGATGGTGTTTCGACATAACAGCGGTATAAGTTACAAACAAAAAATTCTCAAAAAATTGAAACACTTTGTACAAAAGACGTTTATTCAAGAAACTCATTTAAAAGAAATTTAAATAAAATAAATAAGAGCTTAGAAATGATAATAATAGAAACAGTGATAAGACAATCTTTTGTGGTATTAAATTTTAGGCACACGTATATCATCTGATGAAAAGCGATAGTTACTCAAGATATCTTCGCTCGGAAATGTATAAGGATTTCCTCAATGGTTCGAAGAAAAAGGTTAATATATCATTTATAAACTATATTTTGACACATTAGATCACTACTATAAATACTAGCACCGCAACTCGTAGTATTTACGCAGTTATTCATAATATAATATAGTTACAATTATCGCAATTGTAATTGTTATTGTAACTGTTATTTCATTATTGCTAACGTTGCCACTTTAATTTGTAAAAACAAGTATGAACATACATACTGTCATTAACCATCACCATTAACATCATCGTTATTGTCATCGTTGTCTTTGTCAATGTTACTAAATTGGTAATAATATTACTATTTCTAATTAAGTACATAATTATGCTTGATCATGTATGTACATGTCCATAAATCATATTCAAATAGAATCATGCTATGTTTTATATAATTACGCCTTCACTTAATAACCTACTGCTTTAATAACTTTCATTAATTATTTTGCAGATTATATACAGAATATATTTGTAGAAATGATTTTTTATTTAACAATGCTAAAAACTTAATTACTTTACACAATCAAAATGTGAAACTTTTACTAGTATATTAATATCATCATCATTATCATCATCATCACTATTATCATCATCATCATCATCATCATCATCATCATCATCATCATTATCAATATCAACATCAACGTTGTCCTTGTTCTCAATGTTTCTATTGACATTGTTTTTAATACTTTATCTATTTATATTATATATAAATTGTAAAAACTGTGATACGCTGCAAACTTGGACATTCTGTAAACATTTAAAAAAAAAATAGTTTAGAAAAGAGGTAGCGTAATTTATTAATAAGATTACATTCTTTATTCAATTCTTTCAGACTTCGGTAAAAGGTATTCGTTCTATTGTGTCATTCAGCGGACGCAGAGACACGGCTACATCGTAATCACCAGCTTAAAAAAGCTTTTCATGAATGATTCTGGGAATCTTTCCAAGTCTCGTGTTACATTATACGTGTTCAGAACAACTCGAAGAGGAAAGAATACAATTCATTTTATTATCATCACGTTGAAAAGAGTAAGTATTGTAAAACATTTTAAATTCGCATCTAGCGCGATCCCTAATTTGCCTCCATGCAATTTCTTTTAATAATAATTGAGTCTCTTAGAAGCCAAAGTGATCAATTTTGCTTTTTTGTCAATTTCTTGATTTAATAGTTATGGACTTACTTGCGTAAGTTTACTTATTGGAAGAATGTGGCGAATAATAATGAACTATAGAGTATATTTAAAGAACAACGTTTGTAATGTCATCTTTTTTTTCGTATTGTTTTTTTCACTTGTAAAGTTGATCAATGTAGCTTTTGAATGATTCAATTAATAAATATCATTCCAAGCTCTGAAAATAGGTTTTGTAAATAATTTACTCCAATAGACTTTCCATTAATACAGGGAAAATAATAGAACTGTATAGAATAATTCTATAATTATTATTAGATTGCATGTCGATAATGTCCAATTGTTTACACAATTATTGTAATATATTTTTCCCAAGTATAAGTAGTCTAAAATTAAAATAAACAGTACAATCGTGAAGTAACAATTTCTACATGAAATTCTAAAAGAACTGTCAAGAAACTTCTCATTAAATATGAAATTTTGATAAGTTAATATTCGTTAATCACAAGATCTATTCCATGGAAATTAATTCTATTCGTGTACGCATGTTTTTAAAAACAAACAAAAAAAAAAAAAATGGGAAGAGAACTTATTATTAGTCGTTACAAGTCACAAACTGAGATGCATAATCAACATGATTGATAATATATTAGTATAATTATTATGTAATAAAATTCTACTAAAACACATGTTACAATATATTCTTTTATATCTTACAAAGATGAAATGTTCGTCAATACAAGTGAAGAATGTTAAAGATATAATTCCTACATTTCTGAATAACATATAACTCTTGTATGCCTTCAACGATGCTTATAACTCTACAGTATTTGTTTAAGATTAATAAAGAAAGAAACAATAGAATACCACACACCTATTTTCGTATCGATTATATTTTTCATGAATAGAATAAATACGTCTGTAGTTGAAAAGATATATAAGAGAAGTTACCGAGCATTTGCAATCTTGTAATATTTACTAAAATGTACTGTAAGCTAGTTATATATCACAGTAACAGAATGTAATTGTAAATATAACATAGTATAAAAAAAAAGAACAGTGACGTATTGTCTTTTATCTAGTGGTACTCTATCAACCCAAATCTTTAATTAGGATATGTCTGTCTTCAACTTTTTGCATCTTCAAAAGTTGTTCTTTAGTTCTTTTCATTTGTTGTATAATTTAAATTTAATGCACATGCACGCATGCAATTTCTATTGTTCTTAATAATAAAATTGATTAAAAGATGAATTTCATAATATAAATGTACGTCACTCGTTTATGCAGTTGTGCAATTTGTAGCACAATGTAAATTCAAATTAAATAGATAGTACATCCTAGAGAATATTATATTCACTAACATCGCACACTCATTTTTCAAAAAATATTACTTCTTATCTTATTATACAATCTTATGACATAAGAAAGATTACATAGCAAATCCTTCCTATATAATTTCATTTATTTATTTAAAATGATTAACGATTACAATATTAAATAAATACTGTAATGTTACATGTTACAACGTTAACACACAAAATAACTTTTATAACATTTAACGAATGCTTATTTTTATAATTTCATTATTAAAATTATATTATAGAGTAATGTTGATATTGGTGTTCTGTTATTAACATTTTCAGAGTGTATTTTTGGTAAAATACAGTTTATTTTGGACAAAAAAAAGTTGTAAATTACAAATGGAAGTGTAGAGTATTATATAGAAAGAGATAAAACTGAAATTGAGCAAACGTCAATGATATTCGTAAATATCAATACTGAAAAGAAACAGTAGACACATATAAGGAACATATGATTCGTATAATGTAATGGAATCGCAATGACTACGTAATAGCACCTGAAATCAAAATACATATATAGTACATACAATTCTACTTGCAATGTGAAACAGTATTGATTGAAATTATTTTCTAACTTAACTTAAAAAAAATTATTTGTAAGTTACATAATCACAAGCTATAAAAAAAAATAAATAATAAAAAAAGGAATAAAAATGGAAATACTATACTTAACTGTTGATTAAACATAAAAATTTTAAGGAAAAATTTTGTATCTTCAATTATTTACGTCAAACACTAATAATAAATTAGAGATCAATAATATCAATTGCTTAATGTAATAAATAACAAATTTTACTCGCAGATAATGTTAAACTTTAGGTGAGCAAATGTGTGTACGACAATAGTGTTTCAATAATTATTTCAGTTAATAAATATTTTTATAATTATACTAATATTATTTTGTAAAATATTTCACAATGTTTTAAATATTGTATTATGGAAAAACTATTGTACACAAAAATGTCTTTCAACAGATTAAAAAGAACATTTCTTTTTAAAAAAGTAAAACCTTTGTAAAATATTTTACATGTAGCATGTATGTAAAAAAATTATATACAGATATAATTCTCTTTATTTCCGGTAGAAAATACATTTAGTAATATACTTTCTTATTTTTCTTAATTCTTCTCTTTACATTTCATTTTCCTCCAATTTGTGACAATCGATCAATTTATTTTAAGTAAATGCTATTCAAATATGAAAAATTACATTTACAACACTGTTGCGTTTGTTCTTGATGTCAGTACAAAAATCAAATTTTTTTTTACAATACGAAAGTTCCGTACAATACAATTAGCTCTAAAAAGGAGGATAACTATAGCAAGTTATACTGTAATATATGGATGACTTTTTTGTTTCCTAAACAGTACGCAAATAAAACTTGAACTAAAAAATTAATGTCTATGCATCGATGTACCACGTTTGTACAAAAATTAAGTAATCAGTTTTTATTAGTATGTGCACAGAAATCTAGATCATCTGCAATTAATGATGTTAAATCATAATATATGGGGAAATTTATAACTAACATAAATAAAAAAAAAACAGTTGAGTATTTGGTATAATTGAAGTTTTCTATGCACATATAATAAACGGTACCTACTAATTCTATAATCTCTCCTAGTAAAAAGATTCTCTAATGGATCTAGTATCGTTCTTCACGATATAGACAATGATATAACAATATAATGAATCACTTACATCATAGTCTTTAATTGCCTAGTATATTTAATACTAAAATTGGAATTGAAAATACTACGTATTGGAAAACAAGACTTGTACAATACTTTAACGAAATCTCTGTAAAAAAAATTTTAAAGGACCCTCTGCGACCTTATCAAAATATTCAGATCATCTATCAAAGGTGAGCTTATTTATAAAGCTGTCCTACTTTGAACGGCCAAAAAACGTCAATTCAGGTTTTTACATATTCAGAGTTTTGAAAACACATTTTGAAAGTGCTTTAGTGAAATTTAAGGAATCGGATCGAAAACACTTTTGAAAAACGCTTTCTCCGATTTACAAAAATTGCAAAATTAGTTTCAGATGTTGAATATCTTGTTACTAGCTAGCACCATATTTTTTGTTTTATATTATATAGAAAAATAGTCACGTGCATAAGGATTGAAATCAGTTTATAGTTGATCGTTCCCAACGATTAATTGTAAGTCATGTTTACAGTTAGGACCATCATTTTGGAACAATTGTTTTGTCAGATAAAAATAGACAGTAACACCTATGATATGTGATTTCTGATTATCTTTGATATCAATAGGAAGGAATTATAATTATTGCTTTCAAGCAGCTAAAATGTCAATAACTATATGTACATCTTTTTCACAGAAGACTTTCAAAGACTCTTTAAAGTAGCCTATTTAAAGTAAAGCATTTCCTTATAGCTAGCGGAATATATAAAAATACATTGAAATTATCTAAGAAAAAACTTTAGTAATAGTAAAAATATTGCACAATAACAATTCTACTTAATATATATTAATGTTTGATACTTCCAGAAAGACATATGTAATTCAGTAATACATAGTATACAAACTGTACTATAATGCCAGACGAAATTAGTACATCAAGTTTAAGCACCAAGAAATCATTGAAAACTGATGTTAGTATACAATACTGTACTTTGGCACAATTATAAAATACTAAAAAATTCTCTCCAAAAAGAATAAATTCATTTTAATGAAAATTATCAAGCATTGTTGGATTGTTGGTTTTTGAAAATCTTAATGATACTAAGTTTCACTAAATATTATATTAACATATCCTTATAATTGTTTATTTTGGAATGTAGTACACAATTGATATGTAATCATGATTTAAAAATTTAAATCATGTAATTTACCTAGGATTAATGTATTATTACTTTCATCTTCTTCATTATTTGATAATTTAATTTCATATATGACTGCATATATGCCCATTCATATTAAAAATAGTTAAGTTTGCTGATATGTACCATTAATTGTTGTTGTTTGACGATAATAAAATTGTGCATAATAAACCAATTATTTTGCTTCTTAAATATTCTCCTCTTACTTTTATTTTTCTAAATAAAACTATTACTAGTAATTAGACTACAAGTTATTAAGTATATGAATGTACACGCGTAAAATTAGATCAGTATCAGTATTCAGTATTCAATGTCATTGATGTATTATTAACAATTTATTGTAGATCTATGAACAAAAAGGTTAACTTTGATTATTGATAAAAGATTTTTCTAAAGAAAAAAAAAAAAAGAAAAAAAAAACGTGTGGTTCAGATGGCAGTCGTAAATGCTGTTATTAAAAAGTTCATAATACTTGATAACTTTTAAAATTGTGCAATATTCATTACAGAAACTAATAATCACGAAATGTTATACAACTTGCAAAGATTTTTTGTTGCTCCTCTTTATAAGAGGCACAACCGCCCATAACGCGGTACCAAGAATAAGTATAATACCAAAGGCTAAAAATATGGGTTTATATGATCCTACTGTTTCAAATACAACACCGCATATAGGCGGACCGATTAATTGGAGAACACCATTAACAAATAAAGATATTCCATACGACGAGCTAAGTTTCTCTGTGCCAAGCATATCTGCTAAAATCACTGTTGTGATACCGATGTACATGCCCGAAGACAATCCAAATAACGCGCAAAAGAAAGAAAGCATTGTGTAACTCGTTGCCATGGGTAACAATGCCAGTGCTATTCCACTGGTACCAAGACCACCGACGAAATAATAATACTTTGGCATAAAATCAATGTCTGATAATGATGCGCCACTAATTCGTCCAACTAAGTCAAGGGCAGAAACGACTGACAAAAGTAACGCAGAGGAATTTTTGTCAAATCCTTGTGAAATAGCGTACGAAGGCAGTAAGATCATAAAATTTGTATTGCTAATGGCTGAGGTAGAGTTTGAAATGAGGATAACTAAATAAATCGGATCCCTAAGTACACTCAGGTCAAAGAATTGTCGTTTACCTGTTACTTCTACCTTGGATAACGACGTTTTAGACAATGATTTTTCAGACGATTCTTCCAATTCTTTTTTAGAGTTTTCGAACACCCTTTCGTCTTTGCTCTTATTCAACGACGCGCTGCTTAGCTCCAATCTCTCATTTTTCGACTTACTGGACGTTACGTTAATTTCAGAAGTGTTGCTTTCTCGTCGTAAGGGATCCACGTTTCGACAACTTATAGTATCTTCTTGCTCTTTACTCAAATTAGAATCTTCTTCATCCAAAGTGTTCTCCTTCTCTGCTTCATCCCCTTTATTCTCAGCCGTATTTTTATTTTTGTCTTCCAAACAGGAACTTGCTTCAGAATTATTCACTGTACTCTCATTGTCAGTTTCGCTTTTCTCTTTCTCTGATACCGCGTTGCTACACGATGTTTCATTCTCGATCGCGACAGATGCTACATTATGAAAAATAATTTCAACGTACAGCTCCGCAAGTCAACTTCTAAAGTTTTAATATTACCTGTTGCTTTTTTCTTGTCAAGAACCGGTTCGTCTATGGTTAATCCTTGATTGTCAATTCCTCCTTCTATTGGTACTCTGATCATGTGTTGTTCAACTGGATGATATAGCAAACCACAAACCAGTGTGTTTAGCGTGATCGCACCCATAATTAATACCGCACCTCTGAAAATATAAACGACTTTTTTTAAACTTCTAAAAAGCGTGTATACGTGTGCATACATTTTTTTGTACAGTAGCGATGAGCAACCTTCAGTCCTTCAGCTGCTTATAAGCCCAGTAATAACTTGTAGCGAATGTGATTTATGGCTCGACTTAGAATTTATAACTTCCAGTGTTGGAAGATTTGTCAGAATTCTTCGACCCTTGGAAATTAGAAAATGTTTAAATTACTTCCACGTACACAATAGACGAACTCACAAACATAATAGACTTATTTCTCCTTGTAACAAATGCTATAAACTGTGAATCGTTAAGGGTACCGACAATACAATGAGCGACGATCCCTCCCCTAAACCATTCCATTATTTCCATTTGCAGGTCAAAGAAAGATAATTCCTTCGGTCAATAAAATAAATACACGAAGGTACGTCTTAATCTCGGCTTTAGAGGAGATATAAGAAAGGAAAAAGGAGATCTCTTTAGGAGATCTAATTGCAATCTAATTGCAATCTAATTGCAACGTAGAGAATCGAAAATTTCTGAAGAATCAGGTATCTTCGAAATAAAAAGTTTTCTAAATAAATTTTCATCCAGATTGCTCTCTTGTAAGCTGAAGTTCCAATTAAATATATTATAATATATTATTTCTAATACAGCCGTAGTGTTAGTCTGTTATTTCTTCTTAACTGAAACATCTGTCTATATACCTGCATACATATTAAAAGTATTATTAACAAAATGTTCAGCCTATGTAAATCAAGGGTTTAATATATTGAAATATTTAATGTCATGTTTGTTGCGGCCCGCATGGAAATTAGGTTTTCAACTTTGGCCCAATACAAAACAAAAGTTGCTCATCACTGTTTTATGTATAAATGTTCTATAAATTATAATATAAATATATATGTATTGATTTGATACATATGTTATTCATATGCCATTCAATACATTACCTATAACCGAAACAGTCGAGAAGATACTGTAGAAACGGTGGTAACACGATAGTTCCAATTGCACTGCCGGAAATACACAGGCCATTTGCAAAACCTCGAAGTCTTTCAAAGTATGAAGTCACAATGTACACTGTTGGTGGAAATGTTAATCCAGCACCAATTCCGACCATCAAACCATAGCTGTGCATATAAATTATAAAACATTAATTCTCTTTTCTTCTTCTGAATAATTCAATTTCAGAGCATTCATTTAAAATTGCGTGAGAGATGAATAATGCTTTCTTTTTTTTTTTAATTCTTGACTCACAATAAACAGATGAACAATAATTTTTCTATAATTTCCACAAACTTGTTCTGTATTGCTATTTTACTTGATGCTTCATAGAAATTTCTCTCCTTCTTATTACATGTCAGAAACAAATGATATTGATCTTAATCTTCATTTTTAAAGTTTTCTCATTGAAAAATGAAACTTTCAATTTTAATTGATTTTTTTTTAGCTTCTGAATATCCTGCACGCGAATAAATATAAAAAGTCAACGATAAAGAGTATTTCAAGAGAGATCTCACGATTTCGTCGTACCTAACATACAAATAGGAAACTGAACTAGCAAAGTAGCTGAATATCATTCCGCCAGCCGCAAAAGCACCACCGATGATGGTTACTGTTTTGTAGGAGTATTTGGTCGACAATATACTCGATAGTGGACCTGCAAAAAATATTATTTATTATTTATTATTATTTTATATTATTTATTATTATTTTATATTATTTATTATTATTTTATATTATTTATTATTATTTTATATTATTATTTATTAATATTATTTATCATAATATTACGTGAAAGAGCAAAATGCAATCTGAAATAGTGTAAAATTCTAACTTAATTTTTACGTGTATCATAATGCACATAATAATTAATAATTTTCATTTACACAAAAGTCTGAATTATTCATAAATAAATTGTGAATGCTTTTGTGTCTACGATATACGATATATCACTTTAACTGTGTTTAGAAAGTTTATGCTAATAATTAACTATTATGCTAACAATTTGAAAAAAAAAAGTAGTTGCTACAAAAATTTATTTGCTCATCTTTAGTATAAACGAGTGTAAACGAGTCGTTCAAAAGCTGATCAATTGATCAATTGAAAACAGAAAAAATACAGCGAACATCGTAATTTATCGTCATATATTTTTTCTTTTTCTTTTTTTTTTTGTATTTATATAATGAAACTGAATTGATCAGTTTAGCTTCTCTAGAGATGCTCAAGCAAAGAAATACTATCTGTAGGTTAGAAAAAGATGCAAACATTCCTGATTTGTGCGTGAGTCTTTGCGAATTTGCTTATGTTAAAAATCAACGAATTATTCGAGAAAGAATCATTTGTAAAGAACAATGATTCAATGGTTAAATATTCGAGCAATTGTAAACAATTATCGCAATTAATTCATTAACTTTAGTAATTATGGCGAACGGAACATGAGACGGGACTTGTTATCGGTTAGTTGATGCTGCAACGAGGAAATACACGAGCATCGTGAGTGACGGTTTACCTAAGGAGTTGTACAAAAAGTAGCATAAAGCTGGCATCCATGAGGCGGCGGTGGAAGTGGCTTTGAAAACGTGTAGGAATTCGACGAACAGGACGCCGAACGACTTCACGGTGCCGGGGATGAGGAAATTCACAACAAGCGCCGAAGAAAGGACGACCCATCCCCATCCACCATCCGGCGGTACTAATTTCGTTTTCACACTCTTCACCGTCATGCTTCAACGTGGTGAAAAACACTGGACTGAATTGATCTGTAATTATACAAGACATAGCGTTAGATAGTTACAGTTATAAAGTATATTATACAGTTGCCCCCGAAACAAGCGGTCCACAGGGTGATCAATTGCACAGGTGAGGGGGGTGGCGTTCTCTCATCTCGAGGGCGCGCGTCCTACTTTACCGGCAGCGATAATTTCGAATCTTTTCGAAGCACCGTTCACCAGGATAAAGTTGATAATATAATTATTACGCGAGCGTATAAATTTTGGAATCGCTCCTTTCCTTCTCGCGGCGCTGATAATTAAATCAGCTTACTCTTTTACGCTTTCATCGAATGAATCTCAATTGTTTCGTACATTTTTGTGTGAGAGATTGCTTACCGTAATTCTCATTACAGCTCTCATTAAAAGAAGTTTTGTATTATATCTTTCTAATAGCCTTTACCCTACTTTACGATGCACAGGTAGAATATTGCCAATATTACAGACGGATATAAAGGGAGGGATAATTACTTGAATTTTGACTATTAACTAAAGTACCTTCATAAATCTGCAGCAGCTCACTGAAAATGCCACTCTATTTGTTTTATTCAAAAATTTTAGAAATACAAAAGATTTTAGTTTCCAGAAGAGGTATGAGGATTCTGAATAGGAAAATAAAGCAAAACAATGACTGAACGTTTTATGAATGAAGCTACCACACCTACGTCTGGAGAACAATGTTGTAATCCTTGAAAGAAAGATACATAGCTGCAGAAGTAGCCAAAGTAGATTCTACATAATTAACTCTTTGTATAAAACATTCACAATTTACTGATGAGCTCGTAGCAAATGAAACTATGAGTAAGCTTTCTGAATCAATAAAGTAATATAATAAGAATGAACAAATAATATAATAGCCTAAACAACAAGTTCGATGAATTCAAGACTTGTATAATGTGAAAATTTCATTTTACGATCGACATTACTATTATTTATATTACTTTTGCAATAGATCACGTAATTTCAATGTCAGATAATAATAACTAGGAAATCCTGTGATTAAAATTGTCCTCAATCATCGGTTTTCAACATTCAGACTGGAATACATCAATTGACTGAATTGAATAAGATCTTCCAATTATAACTACAAAAAAGAAGGAATTATTAAAAATGCATATCTAGTAATAATTGAATTGTAAATTACATTGTTAAAACTCATATGTCTGACCTATTTAATTCTATACGAATTAATAATCCAAAGGATGTTGTACAATATGCTTTTAAATTAATACACATCTACAAACAACCACAAAAATAGATGTAGAAGATAATCTTCTTTTTTTGTATTTTGTACAATATACTTTTAATTACCTACAATACGCATCTACGCATCCAACTCTTAAGATACTAATCAAGCATTTTTTTTTCCTTCGCATTGTAGAACTAATAACATGCTTAACACGTTCAATTGTCTCGTGTATCATACATGTGACGCAAGCTGTCAATTTTCTGCAACACTGAATAAATTTCTTGAAACAATTTGCAAGAATGTTTGGTGCTTCAAACGAAGAAGGCTGCAACATATGTGTGTATATATTATTTACTTGCTTGAGAAATTTAAATTTTCCTGAGTAACCAGACAAAACTGAAAGATTGTAAGATTGGAAAAATCAAGCTCGACCAACACATTGAAATATCTGTTTCCATCATGTTTCTCAGTTAACACGAACAAGTGGATAATTAAAGTGAAGAACAGATGAAAAATTTTGAGATAAGAACAGTCTTATATTTCATCCATCATTCATAGGTTGCTGATTGGTGTTTTATGCACCAATATATAAAAAAAAAAAATATATATATATATACACAATATATAATATATATAATATATAATAAAGTACAGCAATTTTTGCGACATTTAGTAAACAAAACGGATCTCTCTCGTTCGTAGTTCACATAATTGTGCTCACAATGATGATGAATTTGCGGATCTAGACATCCGCAGTCCAATCGTCAATGATTATGCATATTATTAAAATTTCAGAATTGACACATGCATAAACAAAATTTCTACAGTTCTGGTATGTAGAACAAGGCTGAGGCATAAAGTGAATGTGTTTGTTGCGTTGTTCCATGTACGTGTATGCACGTAATGAAACGACCATCGTAGCAATTACGAGTTAATGAAAAGTTAGTGGTGTATAATTCATGGTGTGTTTCGTATGTAAAATTTTTAAATTTTATATAAGCGTAGCTAAGGCCCTTTCTCTCTTCCTCAAGTTTCTTCTCGAAAAAATGAAATTCTCGATAGAGAGTCCACTTTATTTACAGAAAACGATATTCGTGTGAAAATGAAACGTGAAGTGTCCATTATCCTTCAACTTGTGATTTGTTGTAAAGTTCAATCGACAGTGGAGAAACGAGCACACCACGAGCAGACATCAACTGAACGTAAATCCTCCATCGACTGACACCCTAAAGGATAAAGAAGCGGTTTTTAAATTAATACACTTTCTGAGACACTTTAACTTTTATAATAAATTCCAAGATTTAGTTCCAGTCCACAAGTGGTTGATGCGAATATAAATAATGAAAATGAAAAAAAAAAAGAAATACTTTCTACGTTATTGAATTAATATTAATATACAGGCCAATTCATAACAATCTGATTAATTACTTAATTATTTTGTTACTTTTAGGAACAATTGTCAGTTGAAAGTTACAGATTCGAGTTCGTCGTGGAAGAATTAAATTTTCATTTCCTCTGAAACTTTCGCAGATAGAATATTGCCAATATTATTGACGAACATAAACGGAAGGATATAATCCCTTGAATTTCGACTATTAACTAATGTACCATAATCCTTCGTGTACCTGCACACCTCATTGAAAATGCCACTCTATTTGTATTCTTAGTGAAAAATTGTAGAAATAGAAGGCTGACAAAAATTACAGACTGGCCATTTCGACCACTTTGGTGATTCCTAGTGTTAATTCGTGTACTAAAGATTCTCCAGTGTGCAAATGTGGTAGCGTGGATCTCGCTTGTTACACAGGAATGATCTGTGAGACGATGCTCCCGCGCAGAATGCCTCGCACACCTCCCTGCCCGGAATAAATAGAGTTTTCATTAGAACAGGCGTTCAATGAAACCGTAAGGTAAACGTGCTCCGGTTACTATTGATGATCGCGCGAAGTAAAAAGCGTGAAACGTTACGATTGCCACTGTGCTTGCGTAGATTGAAAATAATCCGTGCACTTTGAACGAATAAATGTTGCAACGAACGAGGGACGAGTAATTTGCAACTTGATCTTTGAGTATTAAAAAAAAATATATATATATATCATAAAAATTTCTATAAAAATATTATGGAAAAAAAATATTGTAGAAATGTTCTATAATATTTTTCGAAAATAAATATTACATTTTTTAATAATATTATCTCTATAATATTTTTACAGAAACTTCTGTAATATTTTTTTCGAAAAATATAAAAATATATATTATATTATATTTATACAATATAATATATTATGTTAGTTAATATATATAACATTATATATTATATTATATTATATTATAATATAATATATTATCATAAAGATATAATATATATATATTTATATTATAAAAATATAGTAAAGTATTATAGAATTTATAAAAATATCTCTATAATATTATAAAAAAATATTACAGAAATCCCACGCTTTTATATTAGAGAGAGGAAGTTCAAAGGAACGAAGGAAGTTTGAAAAACACGGATTTATCCTTTCGATTATGTAATACGTGTCTAAAATATCGACGATGTATCAACAAACAAACGTAATTTATTTTCGTCAAAATACGTCAAAATTGAAGATTTCTCGGAAAAATCGGTTTGATGAAAGAATCCAAGAAGAAAGAAGAATTCCAGTCAAAAATTATCGCCGTGAATGAAACTGTGGAGCAGAGGACAGATTTACATTTCAAACAAACGTAATCGCGATCACTCTTTCCGCGCGTGAGAAAGAATTCTTTTTTTTTTTTTCAGTAACAGCACGAGACTTCAATTACCACCAAGCAATTGACACTTTGCTAAACGTACTTGAACGTGTTTAAAATTGAACACGCCAATCGAACGAGAACACGAAGATGTTCTAATAGACACCGTTTTCCGATATTTGCGTTTTCCGTTTTCTTGTCGTCATCTCGCTAAAAGTCTCGTCATCGGCCTAGATAAGGAGGAAAACGAATGAGGAAGAAGCAAAGACGAAATCGGGGGAATATCTCCATTGAGTGTTATTATAATTATAATTACATCGATATTATCATTATAATATAATACGATAATTATTAATTAATATCTTTATAATAATATTAGTTAATATCATTATAATATCTTTATAATAATATTAATTAATATCGTTATATCTTTACAATAATATTAATTAATATCATTATAATATTAGTATCATCATAATATCTTTATGATAATATTAATTAATATCTTTATGATATCAGTGTCATTATAATATCTTTATAATAATATTAATTAATATCATTATATCAGTGTCATTATAATATCCTTGTGATAATATTAGTTAATATCATTATAATATCTTTATAATAATATTAATTAATATCATTATGATATTAGTATCATCATAATATCTTTATGATATCAGTGTCATAATATCTTTATAATAATATTAATTAATATCATTATATCAGTGTCATTATAATATCCTTGTGATAATATTAGTTAATATCATTATAATATTAATTAATATCATTATGATATTAGTATCATCATAATATCTTTATGATAATATTAATTAATATCTTTATGATATCAGTGTCATTATAATATCTTTATAATAGTATTAATTAATATCATTATATCTTAATATAATATCTTTATAATAATATTAATTAATATCATTATATCAGTGTCATTATAATATCTTTATGATAATATTAGTTAATATCATTATAATATCTTTATAATAATATTAATTAATATCATTATAATATTAGTATCATCATAATATCTTTATGATAATATTAATTAATATCTTTATGATCAGTGTCATTATAGTATCTTTATAATAATATTAATGATAATATTAGTTAATATCATTATAATATCTTTATAATAATATTAATTAATATCATTATATCAGTGTCATTATAATATCTTTATGATAATATTAATTAATATCATTACAATATCATTGTATAATAATTATAATACGATATTATTATCGTAATAATACATCGTATTTGCTCTGCTTGCTGCGTAGAAGCCGCGATTGTATAATGAAAAGCATAATTGCACCGATGACAATGAGTAGAAGAGCTACTCGTCTACTGTAACTAAGTATCAAGATTCGCGACAGAAAACAAGAAGACGTCTAATTCAGTTTCTAATAATAATACCAACAGGAAGCTATTAATAAACCGACGGGCGGAGGATTAGTTGCCCTTTTCTTGTTTTCTCCGTGCAACGCGCGGATGCAAAAAGCGGCGGAAGCGTTGGAAGTACTTTAGCAAGTTTAAGGTCTCTGGAGGATTTTTTCCGTGGACGAAAACGAAGTGAAGAAGCCGCCTATTTATAGATATCCGTATTGAGCAATATCGGCAGAACCGAGTACGGTACAACCTGCAGGACTTGTTCTCGCGCAAAGAGCCATATAAGAGATGCACAGATCCGGATATTTAAGAAGTTCTTCGCATTCTTCGAGGTCTGTTCCAGCTTGAACACGTCGGTAACTTTTATATTTACGTATGTGCGTCGTATCGCCTGGAGGTATCTTGCCTCCTACATACACGTGTGTGTTTCTCTTTTTCTAACGTTACTTGACCTTTGCGAAAACGATCGCGAGAACAACCACCTGTTAACGAGACGCGTCTATAATAAACTTTTTGAAGACTGTATTTTTTTTCGGGAAGTTCTCTGTCGTTCTCCTTCGTCGCTGTCTCCAGCACATCTTGCACGAGAACTGACCAGAACCCGAAAGATAACTTTGCAATAAAATTGATATTAATCTCTTGCGTTGGAATGACGTGCCACGCACGTTGAGAATTTTTTATTCCAAAATTGTAATATTTCCTCAGTTTTAAATATATTTAAGTAAAACAAAAATAGGCAAAACAGATAATAAATTTATTACTTTTCAATAATTTCTATCCAGCGATATCATATAACGGCGAGTTCAAAAAGAAAGCGACGAATTATTGTGTACGGTTCGGTCACTCGTTATGGTCCGCAATCAGTTGCCAGCGCTGGAATGACGTGCCACGCACGTCGAGAATTCTTTTGTCCCAAAATTGCAAGTATTTTCTCAGTTTTAAGTATATTGAAGTATAACTCGGGCAAAACAAATAATAAATTTATTACTTTTCAATAATTTCTATCCAGTGATATCATATAACGGCGAGTTCAAAGCGACAAATTATTGTGTACGGTTCGGTCACTCGTTATGGTCCGCAATCAGTTGCCAGCGCAAGTGGTTAAACGTCGAGACTCGATTAAATGATAATAAATAACAAATGAATAGATAAATATCGAGCGTCGTCAAACGGGGGAAATGCTGATAACAAGTAGGAAAAATACTGTCATAAAAAATGGCAACGAGCGCTATAAACGTCAAGAGCAAATCGACGATGTGATGTTGCAGTTAAAGCAAAAAAAAAAAAAAGAAACAAAAATGGTAACATGATATTCACAGAGAATATCAACCACTTGCGCGGGCAACTGATTGCGGACCGTAACGAGTGACCAGACCGTATAAAATAATTCGTGTCGCTTTCTTTTTGAACTCGGTATGACATATCACTGGAAATAGAAATTATTGAGAAGTAGTAATTATTATTAGTAGTTTATTATTTGTTTTGTTTTACTTAAATATACTTAAAACTAAATAAATATTACAATTTTGGGACAAAAAGAATTCCAATTCCAAGGCAAATGGTTAAAAAAACTGGAAAATAATTACAATTGAAATGACACTGAAGCAGCTCTCAGAGCTCAATGTTCAAATATTCAATACTCAGAACATTTTCCTCGTTGCAAAATGATGGCGACTCGATGTTTATAGCATTATCGCTCTTCATCACTTTCTAATTTATCTGTTCAATTGCTAGCCACGAAAATTTATTTTCTGAACGGTATATTTTCTACTACGCGCTCTGCTTTCGATATTTCGCTGCATTGCGATACACTTTTGCGTATCATAGCCGTATAAATACCCCCGCGGGTTTAGCGTTAGCAAAAATAACCCTAGATATATACTTGCTCATTAAAACAATTAGAGGATCGTTAGTACAAACGGTTTTCATTGCATCAATCAGGCAAACAGGCTTGTTAACTTGTCTTGTTATTCATACGATACTGTAATAAATAGCGAGTTTATAAGATGGCTATTAAGGAAAAATGCGGAGACGCAGGTAATCGGTATGGGTATAAAAAGGAAAAAAAAAAATCGAATTACCAGGGAAGACGATCCTTCGATCGTCTCGGTTCGGAAAACCATTAACGAACAAGAGATATCACGGTAATAAAAAAATTGTAATGAGACAAATAATTGTTATAAATGGTATAAAAAGTAATTGAAAGTGATAAATTGGTATAAAAAAAAAAGAAAAAAAATTAGGAAAGACCCTTCGATCCTCTGGTTCGGGAAACCATATAATAACGAGATAAATAATTGTAATTAAACGTACATCTGAAAAGTATCTAAAACGGTGCAGCTATAAGAAGTGACGTCAGTTGTTGAAAAAAAAAAAGAAGAATTGCGAGAGATGGTATCGAGTAATTAAAAAAAAAAATATCGCAGTAGCGAAAACGCCCGACTTGGAAGTAACCGCGGTAGTTGTTTGAGTCGTAAAAAAAAAAAAAAAAAAAAGAAAAAAAAAGAAAAAGAAATATCGCGACAACGGAAATGGTACTCAATTGAGGAAAACGAGCGGGCTGAATGGAAAAAGGAAATCGTCGCAACAGTAACGCAACGATAATACAGAACGACGAGAAAGGATCACGTGCGATGTATCATTTCATTTCATTTCATTTCAAGATACAAAACAATCGACGAAAAGAAACAAAAGAAAAGAAGCGAAGATGCATGGGGTATATTTGAATTGAATAACGTCTGCTGTTATTTCGTGATTTTTTTTATGGTACTTCTCTCGCCAGGAAAAATTCTAGAAACGACTCGCAATCCTTTCCAAAAAGGAAATTAATTTCTGGTCGCCTGAAGGGCCTCGAGCGTCGCTCGTTCCCCTTGAGTTATTAGTCACACACTTGCCTGCTTATTATCATAATCGTCGAATAATTCAAGTCAACCATTTGCATTAAAATTTTCCTCGTGCGGAGACGATTTTCCTCCGAGGGGGAGAAGACGCAACGCGTGTATCCGCGTGAGAGGATGCGTCATCGATACTTCTTATTATCGTAACGTTAACGTTATTGTATCTCCACGGTTTTCCATTTCCATCTGGCGTTTAGCCAGCGGGAGATCGTTGATTTTTGTTGTTTACAGAAGCAATTTGATCTCTTGAGAATTATCCTCGGTAACAAACATCTGTACTCTACGAGGTATCTTTGTGCCATCACTCATCTCTATTTTATCTCGTTTCCATTGAAAGTTACAATGCCACCAAGGTGCAGAAATAAATTTTGAATTTCACACGCGTAAAACGTATTAATTGTCGATAATTGCCGGATATTATTTTTGAAAATGACGGCGACATCGCCTTTCTGTAAATACGTGTCGATGCATGGACGCTGGCGAGAAAGCTGATCGATCAATTATTGCGCGAGAACGATTCAATATTGACTTTAGTACGCCAGATCTGAAATTAATCCATCAATTTTATAGTTCGACTCGATGGTTCTTTTTTTTTCTTCTTTTTCTTGGAATTCTTCCATTTTATTTTGGCAAAAAAATATATATATATATATATATATATATATATATATATATATATATATTTTTTGAAAACGACTCATTTTTATGGCAAGAAGACCGGAGCCCATAAAAGATGAATTCATCACTTCGATCCTCGATCCTTTTGTTTGGAGAAAATTTATACACATACTCTTGTAACTCGTGTATATTCTTTTCAGCTTCTTGATTTATGAATTTCTATCGCTGAAAAATATAGTCGTAGGAATTTCTCGGATCCTCTACAATTTTCTAAAAAGATAAAGATGATTTATTGGTCTGTCGAATATCGAATTTGACCTTCGGGATGTGAAATATAAAAATACTGTTTACGCACGCTTACGGTCGTTTTCCATCTTGCTTTTTGTACAAATTCAATCATTCATAATGATATTCAGGCAATCGGCTCGTACGAGTTTCTTTTTCTCATCGAGTTCTCAGCGACGATTTAGTTTCACGTGTGTCCCGGAGCAGATTCACGTTACGTGCAGCTCAAGAAGAGCGCTCGTGCCTTAATGACATACGTTTCTCGCATGCTACGACCGCGAATTTCATTCGAAATAAAACTAATTGTAAGAGATAACGACTTCAGACCGATCTATTACTTGATTTGCTTGAGAAAACTAACTTTATCTCATGATCACAGGGTTATTCTACTAAAATAAATCCATAATTTCTTTTCTACATATTATTATTTTTAAAACATAATGGGGAAAAAATCGTGTCTTAAACTTAAATTTTAAAAAAAAGTAATAGAATTAATTTTTTCTTACATTTTGATGCTTTATTAAAAAAAAAAAAAATGGGGGGAAGAAACTTTTGACCCACCCTGTATATCAAAGTTAAATAATTCTTCGATTATCGACGTAACGAAGAGCGTGAAGATTATTTCGGGAAATTTTTATTTAAATAAAAAAAAAAAAATAAAACGGAAAAATGAGGAATTATTTACTTATTTACTTTGGCGGTATGGTGAACAAGTTTCAATTCCCAGTTGAATAAAATGATTTTGAAATATTTAGCGTGTTTATGTTTATCCAGTATTTTCGAAACAACACGCAATTCAAGAGAAAGAAAAAAAAAAACGTCACGTATCGACGTTCAGCACGACGTTCGTCGGGCTACTTGAAATTTTACGAGGTCTCGTAAGACGATTCAAAACAACGTAACGATATTTTAGGATGTTTCACGTTACAAGAAACGCAATGAAAACCACAGGATTTTATGTATATCTTGTGTTTTTTGGCAATCGATCAATCCATCTCCCGCTTATTCAAACGAATTGAATTAATTTAAATAATAAATTAATAAAATTAATAAATAATAAATTAATTAATAAAAAAAAAAAACATTCGCGACTAAAAGTATACGCGTATTATTGCGTTTCATTGACGTGATAAAAATTCTGCGAAATATCGTCTTTTATGTGCGGTATTTATCGTTATCAACGATGAAGTTTTTAAATATTAAAGTTATGAATGATTGAAATTAAGCAAAAAAAAAAAAAAATAAGTGTAGAAGAAAAAAAATTGTGAAGTACGTAAAGAGTACCGAACAATTCGTGGTTATTATACTGGACGATTTGGCAAGGGCGGTGCCGGGATAATAACCGAAACGTGCACTGACCTGTAGAGGTTCCGCGACCTGTGCAAACCGGTGGCCGGTCCACGACGCTCGGTGACACTAGGATTCTTATTTAGGTAGAGAGAAGGGCAAGCCCGGTCGGTGGAATCCTCACGGGACGTTCACTATCATCGTGAGTCTTGAACTAGACTGTGCGCCCAGGCATCGAAGAACTCGTTCCTTTCCCTCTTCCTTTTCTTTCAGTCCAGCAGTCGAGCTGGAGGCGGAGGGACACCCGAAGGTTGCCCTCGGCTTTAAACCAAATCGAAATGGTTAACATCATAAATCGCGGCATCGTAAATCGTGGCATCCGTATTGTTCGCACGATAGTTTTTGCAAACTGCCGAGCCAATAAATCACGTCGGCCGATATCCGTGAAACTGGCATTTTGCATGCGCTGGCTACCGACAGACAACCGTTTCGATACAGAATCTCAATTCTAGCGTACCAACGTGGATGGTACCAAAGTATTTCAACTCTCTTACGAGAAAACTTTCTCTGTCTTGTATACAGTGGCATCCTAGTCTCTGTACTATACAGGCGTTTCAAGGTTTCATGGTTTCGTATTTTACAACGCATTGTACAACAACTCGCGAAAGCGTTTCGCAGAAAAATCTTTCTACGTTGATGAATTTGAATTGATTTAACAATCGTATTAGATGAAACAGAAATTTCGACAGGAATAGTCGTCGTGAACATTCGTAGGTTAATAATCGAGCGTTGTTGCAATATTCAGAATGTTTCATGTAACGTGGATAATATTTCTGCAAGCTACTGTACAACCGTATGTATGTGTCGAACAAAACATAATGTCTATCGATGACGATCGTGTCTACGACACAAAGGAAAAAAAAAAGAAAGACGAGAAACTACAGTATACATTATTCAAAGTATAATACGCGAAAACAATGTTTTTACATTGATACGTACGTTTATGTAATATCCAGAGGGAAACGAACGACGACAAATGAACACATGCTTTTTCTCGCGCATGACGTTTTGCTATTTTACTATTTTCAGACGCATTTCGATCTAAAGTACCGAAAAAAACGATTGAATGAAATTTGAAAATAAACGAAAGAAACTATCGATGGTTAGAATGTTGGTTAGAATGTTAGAACGCGAAACGACAGACACGATGCTCGATAAACGATTTCCATCGCTTACATAAACGCATATGTTTGCTCATGCAAATGTAAAAAGATTTTCTATAGAAACTACTAGCCGGGACTACGTGCGAAAGAAACTCGATAAGATTCAGATAGATTTTTCGTAAGGGATCGTTTCCGTTACATCACGATTTTCCTCGAACGAACGTGTATACGTATATATACGTTACGTTACGCGTGCCGCGCCGCGTATCGTACAACACACGGATCCTGAAACGCGATCGATATTATCGCGAAATTCTCCTGCCGAGGCCGATTTCGCGCGATACGATTACTATCTTTCTATCGAAAAATACGCGTCGAGATTACGTACGACAGCTTCGATCAGATCTGCGCCTTGAACATGCTGCCTGCGGTCTCGTGGCGGGAGATAGAAACAGGTAGGTTCACTCGGGCGGTTCTGCAGCTAGATGCACTTGATTGTACGTACAGCGAGCAGAACCTAAGCAAAAAACACACGGGTAAAAGTAAGACGGGGTGGGAGAGTCCTCTTTCCAGACCCTCTGTACATACACACCACCGGTTTTCTCACCTTCATCCCGACCAACACCGAGCCAAGCTTGACCACCATCCATGCGCGGGTTATAGCCGATGTATTATGTTCCAGTGAGCCCAAGATATCGGCAAAGGATCTCTCTTCTCTCTTTTTCCTTTCCCCTCCGCCCAGCTGTTCGGACGTGGTTGCTTTTGTACATCTTCGTTTCGCCAACCAGCCGTTCGTTCTTTTGATCCATTTTGCGGATCTGGCCATCCTCTTCTATTCCTGCTCTCTGTAACGTTCCTTTTTCTCGTCCCCTCCCCCCCTCTCGCGCTCCCTTCTTCACCCTTCTCCTTAATCGTTATCCTGCAGGTTGCTTATCACTTTTTATTTGAAAATGAGGCGCTGCTATTTTTAACCTGAGCATTCTTCTTCCCCGTGATCTTGCCTCGTCTCGTCTTTCCTCTCGACCGAAAAATCCCAGCGCTCGTCTCTCTTTCGATAAACCGACCGTGTACATCGTTGGGCGATCCTTACGCATCCTTATGAGTCGAATATTTAGCTGAAATTTAGTTGAATTTGTTACAACGTTTATCATAATATTGTTGATCATTTAAGTTCGAGCGAATTTCAATTTCACGACTGCAAAAGTTTCACACTCGGAGAATCAGACGAAGAACTTGACAAATAAGGTGCTCCTTTAAAAAAATAAGGTTATGTTCAAGCACGATTGGTCCATTTCCACTTTTCCTGGTAACGATACAATCATTACATTGGTTTGACGCTTGTTTGCAAGTGTCGTATTACAAAAAAAAAGTGTTACATACATAGAATGATTCGAAAATATTTTAACGATCACGCAATGCCAACGAAGTTCCAAGATTTCGTAAAAAAATTTCCGCCAGAGTGTTCAAATAAATATAATTACGCGCATTTCGATCTTACTATGTAAAATGAAATCGTTCATGCAGCTATTACGATAATCATTGGGTTTTTTTTTTCTTATACGCTCATCTACAGATGTGTGCACGTTCACGTGCAGAGCTTATTAGCGTCTGTACGTAAAATCCGTCTTCGCTTCAGTTGGTTTTTGCGAAATGAAAGTTCTACATGGCAACGCGTGATTTAACAAGACCGGTTAGAAAATAAACGAATTCTACGCGAATCCGCCGTCCGTTCGTACGGATATGCGAAAGGGAATTAAAAAATTCGCAACAACAGTTATGTTTATTGCTAGAAGTTAGTATAGCTGGAAATAATCGAACGGATTCAATATTAGCCTGGTCTGGTTAAGAATAGCCACGATGGGAATCCCGTTTGACCACCTTGCGTGCCAGTTGCTTACTGACTAAATTAGGGTGAATGTTCCGTTGTGCAAAATCGATCTTTATTGCTTCTTTTGTCAAATCATTGTGTTAGACTATTCCGTTTCATCATTTCGGTAGATGTATTGTCGGTACGAATGTAAAGTATAACCTTAATCGAGTAATAAAATTGCAATCAATACATGTATGATATACATATATCTATGTATTGCATATATGTATGTGTATATATTCTATATGTATATAGTTTTACACACCGCGCGCGCGCGCACACACACACATATAGTTAAGGAACAAAAAGCTTGCAAAAATTTGCTTCTATTTAATTATCAAATATTTTATTTTGCCGTAATTTTAATTTCGGTTGGATTTTTATTATATAAATTTTAAGGATCATTCTTAAAATAGTATTATTCTTGTTCTTTATTACATCCACGTTGTTGTTAATAATACTCGTAAAATGATATATGAATACTGAAGGGAATACATTAACAGTTTGTAAATTAAGATTACAAGTATTATGTGCAATGATTTTTATTCAAGAACAGTACGCAATTAATTCAATTTTTACTTTTCTTTTCATTTTTAAGATAAAAAAATACATTAATATAAATTATTATCAATTATTAAGTTACAATTTCGTTATAACAACGAATACAATTATCTATTTTCCTATTTAATTTATTAGAGACTGTTAACAAACATGTTATATATCAGGTATGTATAAAAATTTGTTACAAATACATAGTAATATATAAAAATAAATATAATTTTTGCATTTTATATTAATCTTGGAATTGTTGTATTTACATAAACCAATTTAATATATTACTATAGTATATAATATATACTATAGTATATAGTATATTACTACAATAACAATTTAGTAGCATCTACGTTTTGGTCATATTGGGTAATCAGTATAAAAATATACCTAATACATATGTGAAGTACATACTTTATAATTGTAAATACAAGCATAAAATTGTTCATAATAAATTAATTTCTTTTATTTTAAAAGTAAAAACAGTTTTACATAACACTAGGTAAATTATGGCAAAAATAAACATAAAATAATATAAATAAACAAGTTTGGTAATTTTAACAGACCATTCTATGAACACATCAAAGTATAAACTTTTTTAAGTTGCACTTATTGCAATTATAACAGAAAAATTAAGTATAATTAAAATTATATTAAATTAAAAAAATTAATAAAAGTTTCATGTTAGAGTTGTTATTGGCCTTGCTATTATTGTTATTTACATGCGTATTTACAAATAAATATTTTAAATAATATTAAGATTTGTTTTGAAAATTGATATATGAAGTCAATATATAGGGATACACGTGTTTCACGATAATATTAACTATAGTATTAAATATATTAATATATTTAATATAAAACTTACATCGTTACCAATGTATTTTTAATAAAATACGTCGTTATTTTTATTTCTTATACAATTAAAGTTACACGATTTGTGGACAGTGTTACTACACTTCTGATAAATACCACTATGTTAATTCGTTTTGTAATTTAGTACAAAGTATTTGTAATATACTCAAAAATATTATACGTGCTTAAAGCATTCTTTGATCCGAGTTACGTATATAAATTCTCAGTTAAAAATGTTATTATCAAAAGCATTTGAACAATCCGTTATTTTAGATTTCAAATTCTTACAACTTAAGTGTAAGAGATTACGATTCTTATGATTTGATTAGTTCCACAATTCTGATTTTTGATCCAACCTTTTTGTACCATTTTGTTGATACAAAAATTCGTCAATTAAAAACATATTAGGTATTACAACATACAACATTTCTTTTTATTTTTCTTGTAGTTTAATTCTAGCGGTGGTCTTTCAGATAACTGAAACTTTCTGACAATTCTTACTAATTCGTGGAAAGCTTGGTCAACGTTCATTCTTAATTTTGCGCTACATTCAATATACGGAATTTTCAATCGACGAGCTCTATTTTGTGCCTCTTCAACTTGAACCTATAACAATTTGCGTCAATATATTAACATAGCACTTTGTACATAATCTTCATTTCTTTTCTTCTGTTTTATTTACTTACAACTCTGTGATAATCCAAATCAGCTTTGTTACCAACCATAAGCATAGGAAATTCTTCTCGATCCTTTACTCTAAGTATCTGCCTGTGGAATTTTAATATTTCATCGAAAGATGAAAGATCACTTATCGAGAATACAAGTAGAAATCCTTCGCCGCTTCTCATATATTGTTCTCGCATTGCACTAAATTCTTCTTGACCTGCTGTGTCTAATACTAAAATTACATAAACGTTATTAGTTCTGTTATTAGTTCGAAATATTCTACAAATATATATATATATATATATATATATATATATATATATATATATATATATATACACATATATATTTTTATTNTATATATATATATATATATATATATATATATATATATATATATATATATATATATATATATATATATATACACATATATATTATTATTATTTTTAACATTTATAAACTGGCCATTCTAATTTTTTCGTAAAATATTCGTTCTAAAATTGAATAACTAAGGGATTATGGTCTTACAATAACAAACCCATTGTTCATTATGGAACTGCATGAAAATTAACATAAAATAAGTTATAAAAGTTATTATGATTGTATTATACAAATAAATATGAAACAATAATTAATTTACATTATTCCATTTTTATGGTTTTACTTACTATCAAGTTTCGCAGGAACATCATCGATAACACATTGTTTGGTATAAGAGTCTTCGATTGTTGGGTCGTAATCGGTTACAAAATAGCTCTGAAAAATGTTGATAAAATTAGTGTAAAATAATCAAAAATTTTATTAAAAATTAGTAACGTCAGTCAATATTTATGAATTTACAAACAAATCAAATATAATTAATAAGTATTTAACGATAAAATTATTAAACAAAATAAATACATAATATAAATTTAAGTAAATTTAATTCATTGCGACGTATTTTTTCATTATATATTTTTTTATAAAAAATTTATAATTTATAAATTATTAGTATGTATATATAAAATGTTCTCTGTCGCGTGCATATTATACGAGTATTATAATATTATGCGACTATATCAACAATCTTATCCCCTTAGTTATGTATGACATAATCAATGATAAACACAGGCTCGCTCCCTTTTTTAGTATTCGGTGCAAGCGTAATAACGAAAATGGTCATAAGTGAAATCCAATGCCCAAATTGTTTACTAACGTTAATGAAACTTATTAAAAATTATCATTATTCCTTTCGTTGTTCCCTCAACTCGAATTGATTGTAAATGATGCAAGACGCATGAAAACGAATCTAATGTGTACACAAATAAATAAATGTCACATATACAAGATGTCCTGGTAATTAGAGTACAATTGACACGAGAGTGATTCTACGTGGGAAAATAAATCAAAAATTTGACATGAATATAATAGAATAAAATTTAATATGAATTTGACTAATTATAAACATCAGAATTTTATTCTGTACGTGATAACAGTTGAAAAATGTGGAATAAAATTTTTCTATTTGAGATATTCTTTTACGATCAATCAAGAATTTCAAATTTCATTTTTTTCTAAAGCAAAGCATCGTATGAGAAAGTTCCAACTTGTTTTTTTTACAAAATCGCCATCTTGTCGATTGTATCATGATTACCAAGCACCATGTATATATACGTCATGCATCATATATACATATATACATACATACATACATACACACACACACAAATAGCAGCGTGCCGCACACAGACAGACGATACGTGTGCCTGCATATACGTCCATACGTACACCCACGTACGTATCGGCTACACCTATTGGCCATAAAAAGTACTTACTTGAATGAATTGTATCGTGATCGCAGATTTTCCGACACCGCCCGTGCCAACGACGACGAGCTTGTATGTCTGCGCGTAGCTTGGCTTGTCACCGAGCTTCGACATTTTTCATATGATCGGCGTAAGGTGTGAGAAATATCCGAAGAGATGCTCAGCGACACATATTGAAAATAGCACAATGAAACGTAGAAAAATACAAAATCGAGGCGCGTTCACATGCAGGCACGTACTGCGATCTCTTGGCACAGGGAGGATCCGGTACAGCAGATGCTGGACATCTCTCCTTACTGGTACTATGTATGTAGTTGACGGACTCAAAGGCGACTAAACATCGTAAGTCTCTCCTATAAACGCGAACTTACTAAAAACCCGTGCTAACGAGTGGAACGAGAGAGACGCTAGAAGAAATGTATCCCCCACCTTGTATGTGTGCACCTACACACGTGTTCGTACCATATCGCGGCTATTTCGATTGATTGCGCAGTCGCTATTACGATACCGCCCTCTTATGCGCGTATGCCTACCTGACGTTACGAACGATTTCAAAATCACCTCGCGTAACGCGTAACAATCTCGTTAGTTTGTATTATTCGAAAAAAAAGAGCAATCGATCCTTTCTTGGGATTATCTCGCTCTAGACTAAAGAACAGAGATTTCGAAACGAGACTTTAAGCTCCCAAACTTATTTCATATTTCACATAACATCAAGTATAATTAGGTATGTATATTATTAAATGTCGTCACTCAGTTTCTATGTACGGTTAGAAGTGAAATAATTTTATTGTAACGCGGCTGAATTTTCTTTGCTTAAAATTAGATTCTTTTTTTATCAGAGATTCGATTGTATATTATCAATGAATATTCGATATTTTTGAAATTTGGAACTCTGTTAAATCGCTGCTGTTGTATCTGCAAGTGCAAATATTTAAGCTCTGTTATTATTTAACAGTGATTAAGCGATATGGAGCCCCAAATCGAATGAAACGTTTCATCCTAAAATTACGTTGATCGGTAGTACGTATTTTATTATTTTATTTAATCTTTATTTTATAGTATACCGCTTTTCATTTTTAATCGTGTATTACGATAGAATTGCAGACACGTACTACGATAAAGATATAAAAGGCGGAATTATTTATTTCGAAGACGATGAGCCGTTTAATGCACGACATGGATATTAATGTATTCAGATGAAAGTATCACGGTAAGAAAAGCGTATCTTAATAAAATGCAAAATCTTTTTTGTTAATTATTATCGCAATCTTTTTTACTCAATAGATCACCGAATTGGACGTTTTGTTAGTTTAAAGCAAAGTTGCGTGATAAAGACATCGTATACTTCGCAATGGGAACCAAGGTTCGTTTAAAATTCATTCGAACAATCGATTTTCTTAGTACTTCATGGTAAACGTTCAATAAAATGATATTACATTGAAACACATTGAATGAGAATGAACGCTTCTCTCGAATTTGGTTGGAATAGTTAAAGAACAGAAAATTAATGGATTTGAAAATAAAACAAATTATATACAGAAATGAGATGTAACAAATGAAACGAGATATAGTTTGAAATTATTGAAGACAATCGTTTAAACGATCTTGAAACTACTGTGGTATTTAATTATATTAACTTGTGTCTTTAATCTTAAATACAAAGGTATACACAAATGTCTGTATAAATAAAATTCTTATCATATACTTGTAAAGCAAGGCATTTTAATTAATATAAATGGACAACACGAGAAATTATAAAAATTTATATTATATGTACATCGTTTTGGAAATATCTCATTATGTTCCAACACAGCTATTGTGATGCTTAATCCAAAAGAAAAAACAATGTCTCTTGTATCTTTTGTCAATGATTGATTTTCAGTGTAAAAGTTTTTAAACATTTCGAAAGTACATCGTAAAAGAAACTAAACAAAAAGGTAACTGTTATCGTCGGAAAATGAACACATATAAAATCAGACATTCTCTTTCTCTAATTCGTAATATTTTACAAAGCTTTAATTATACATGCTATAATTGCATAGTATGTACAATCTTTCTCTTCTGTTTTTTCTTTTTCTTTTTCGTTATTTTTTTTCTTTTTTACATAACACATAGTATTATTTGGTTATTATAGAAAATATTAATATATTTTGGTTCCAGTGTTCTTACGATTTTGAACAACATATTTACATTCTTCAAATAATTCTAACTCTCCTCTCTGTTGTTTTTTTAAAAAAATTACACAGTATTGAGATATTTGTTGCATTGCACTGGAACATTTGGACATTGCACGTACCGTGTTTCTCTTTCCAGTAGTATAATTACATGTGGATTTTTACTGTAGTTGTTCCAAAAACAAGAATTTCTCTCTTCATTTAGGCGTTTACTTTCGTCTTACTATATCGTTATAATGTATGAAACGAAGAATTGAGATAGAAAAATTTACAACTTACTCGAATTGTATTACTTTCACTAGAAGTATATGCAACATAATACCTTATTAGACAAATATCTTTTTTTTTTATTTTTAAATTTTAATTAAGGCCCCGTTAATATTCGGTTCGACTATTTTTTTTCCACGCGCGAAAAATTATTTTCCATATTACAGTTAAATGACCTGTACAGTTTAATAAATATTTCAAATTCATAAACAAAATATTATGTCAGAAAGCATTTGAAATATTATTTGTTTTAACTGTACCACTTTCTGTGATGTACAATTTTTCACCACATACTTTTTGCTTAAAGTCATTCCTCACGAATGTCTTAAATTAAACAGTATATTACAGTAACTAAAATATGATTACCCTTAATTTTTTATACATTTCTTTTAAACACATCATTATGATTAATTCCGAAAATAATTTCTTTTTTTTTATGCATAGGCCAAAGTGCACTATTTGAATTACATTGTGTGCCTCTTCTTCTCTTTAAGAAAAAAATTCTTTTTTTACGCAAATAAAACATCATTGTTCTTATTAAAAAATAATAGTGTAATAATTTAATCAATAATAATCCCAATGCCAATGATAACGGTAATAATAATACATCATACAAAACAAGAGAAAAATTTAAAAAGTACTTTTGAGCTGAAATACATTGTCATAAACATTGGTGGTGAATATTACAACAGTAGAGGCCTCGCATTACGTTTTTTTGATTTTTCGAAATATTCTTTTCATACTTCTGTGCTATAAAAGAGATGCTCTCATCACATGTCATTAATGAATTGTAATGACGAGATTGATGATAATTGTAATAATCGTAATAGCACTAATAACAACAGTAACAATAATTAATAAAGATAATTTCGTGTCGGTGATGATACCAATGGTTAAAGTGATAACGACGACAGCGACAATGACAAAGATGATACTAACGATTATATGATTTTTAGGAATAAAGTAAAATTAGTGCTTATGACGATAATATCATCGAGACTAATATTCACATGAAATGACTGCCAGTATGTATTTTTTAGTGCGATTAATTCGTACATTCAAAATGACAGTCTCAATTTGAATAATATTGGGAATCAATAATGATGACAAGGATGGTGTTATTAACATGAGCATTTATAGAAATAAAGAGCAATCATAAATTGCAATAGAAATCGATTTAATAGATTGATCATCGATCAATCTCTTTAATATTTGCAGGGATTCTTCACAAGGATAATAATAGAATAAGATAATAAAATTACTAATCAATAATAACATAAGGCAATATGTGGAGGATCTGGCCATTGCAACTGGGCCTCGCTAGCATCTGATGCCATTCTCGAAATTCTTCGTCAGGTCGGTTATGCACATTGTTTACACCATTAATTTCTGATGATTCTTCCCTTATTTCCGGCTTCTCATTGGAAGTCGAAGTTAAAGATGACAATTTTGGTTGGAAGTTTCCATTCAGTCCTTCTACACACTGTACATGTAACCTTTCTATATCCTCTGCAGTAACTTGTCTAGGTGGATATTCGGTATTTTGATCTTCCGTTGGTTCAGTTTCACACTCACTCCAATCTATTGAACTTGGATCTATTGGTGGTAACTTGGCCAATATTTCCTCGACCGTTAAATCTCGACACTGTTCTGGTTGCTTATTTTGAACATTTGTAACTGATTTTTCTTTGTACACTACACCTGCTTCTTCACACTTAGATGGTACATCGTGACAGTTTTCTGTGGGCTTTAACCGACTTTCTGGTGAGGCTTTAGAAACTGTATTTCTATGGGATAAATTGTTCTGAGGACCACGAAGGAACTTTGATACCTGTTCATTGCTATTCCTCAGAATATCTTCCATGCTGGATGATTCTACACTTTGACTAGGTTGAGCACTTGAATTAATGCTAGAATTGGTGCCGCGTGCCCGTAAATCAGCCAGCAATTCTTGAGTTGTTTTTAATTTAGGATTCCTTGAAATACTAGCTAGTTTTTCCTTTACACGATCTTCTAAAACCGGCTGCTTCTTCATAGATTTACTGCCCTTCTTTCTACCACGTTTCTTTGGCCCTGATACATCAGGATCTGTGGAAGACTCCATAAACTGATCAGAGATTCTTTCTTTAAATGTGGGGCTAGGCACTTGCATATTTAAATTACCACTTATATTTTCGCCATTTAGACGTTGCTTTTTAATAAAGGATTCACTTTCGGTGATTGAGTCTGAATCATGATGCTGATAATTGTGTTGGTCCTTGAGATCGTCTTTTCGAAGACGTTTGTTTGAACTATGAGTTCGTGGCACTGCTTCCATAGAGTGATGTTGGCTTGAAGAACCAAGCGTAGGTGGCACATCAGAACTTGTTCTGTGGTTGCTGGTTACTGTAATTGACTGCTTATTCGACGATGCATTAGGAGAATGTGAATGATCACTATGCACAGATAGAACTGGACTAAGCACCTGTAATCGGAACGGTATAACAGTTTTAAACACAACCTATTAATTTATTATAATATTAGCTACTATACTGACTATTTCTCGTTTAAATGATTAAATTGTTCTATTATGTTTATATGTAAATTTCTGAATCCACATGTTGAAGACAGAATGTGCTTTTGAATTCATTGGAAATTATTAATTGTTTTTAAACGAAGAATGTTAACAATTGATACATAAAATGAAAAAAAGGAAAAATTAGCGACTCACTCTGAGTGGAGTGGTATCCCTTAACAATGGGCTTTGAGGTGGTATTAGACCTCTTAATGCTGGACTCTGTGGTTTAAAACATCTTAATGCAGGGCTATGTGGCTTTGCTCCATTGAGAGCAGGTGGTGCTGTGTCTGCAGGTGTAGGTTGTGGAGTTGAATGAGCAGAAGGTAAAACCATATCACGCCATCTTCGTACCAAATCCTTTGCACGCTTAGCCAAGGCATCATTGTTCGTTTTTCTTCGAAGTTCATTGATATATTTTCCAAGTCTTGTAATCTGAAATAATTCACAATTACATAACTAACTAAAAAAGTAAGGGAAATAAGAAATGGGACTAGATGATGCAATCTCTATCCTTTAAATGTATTACTTATTTAGCACACTATATTTGTAGAATTTGTAGAATTTTTACCTCAAGTACTTCTTTAGTGATCGTCGTCTTTTCCAGGGCCGTAATGACATCCACAACAGCTCCCATGTCGACGACCTAACAAAGTTTGATAATTGTGTCATTATGAGATATTGATTTCCCAGTTTTTATTAGATATCAATTATGTTAAATTACTACAATTAATTAATAAAATAATTATATAATTATGAAAATACCTCCCAATATGCATTGTATATATATTCCAATTTCCTACATATTTGGAGTAATTTGTATAATGTTTCTACATGATGTATAAAAACTGATGAAATTTCATTGTGCTTGTGCTATATTAATTTCTCAATACATTTATTACTGAAAATGACGATAGACGATCAATGTATATTGCGGGAATTATTTTCGAAATTTTGTTCTTACTTAAAAGAAAAAAAGAAAGAAAAAGAATAACAATTAAAAAAAAGCGTAGATTTAATACTTAAAATATTTTAATGCTTTATTAACATACAGAATTTTGGAATTCCAATAAATTTACATCTGTTTTTTTTTTTCAAATAAATCACTACAATTTGACAACAATTCGATAATAACATTGTTAAATAACGTAACAAAAGATCGTTATTTTTCCGTTTTATTGCCAATAAAATCGACCTTACAATAGTAAAACCGAATCGCGTTTTAATGATAGTTTACTGTCGAAACTTCGAAAAAAAAAGTGCAATTTGCAAATAGTAACGATTTCGTTATTCTGGTCCAATACGCGATGCAAAACACGAACGAATGTAAAAAACAAATAATCAACACGTGTCTATATACACTTCTTCAATCTTCGGCGGAACGAAAGCGGACTCGTGCCACCGATGTTAACGTTTCGTATCGAGAAGACAAAAAAAAATTTTTTTCGACGAAAACGGCGATCGGGTCCCAAAAAACTGCGAGATTCTTTCGAACGTTCTCAAGTTTTCATTCTCTCTTTTTTTTTTTACGCAAAATTTCCAGCAGAGAAAATTCCTCGACAGCACGAAAAAGAGGAAGACAAAGAGAGAGACTGAGAAGCCTAAAATTCGCGAAAGTGCGGGAGGAAGGCGCGAAGAAGGTGCCTGCTTATCGGGTGCAACGGAGGCTAATCTGAACGGTGGCAGTGGCAAGAGGAGGGAATGCAGCGATGCATTCTCAAGTTCCTGTCGATATTCCTGGATATTTCCCGCTGGAAACGGCGCGTTTTGAGGTTATGCTCCAGGTAGCCGACGAACGCGTTTTACGTCGGTCGGGCACGCACACATACATTCGCGCAAAAGGGAAGAGAACGGCCGACTGGCATCGAACGTAACACACAGAGGAGACGTATTACTCACTCACACGCGGAGCCGCCACTACACTACATTCTCAGTGAATCTCGCGCACGCCACTGGTACAGGCACACGGCGCACGGGGGATCGAGAGTGGCCCGATAGCCGTTTACGTGAACGGACGGACGGCGCATCGCGGATTCATTCCGCTACTTACATTGTATTCCTTATCGAGCGATTTCAACAATCTGTCGGTGAGCTCGGTGCAATATCTCTGCATTAGGGGGGCACACACAGGGCCCTCGCGGGGAGATTAGAATAGCGGAAAATCGGCTCCACGCGTCCGAGTGTCACGAGTACAAGAGCTCAGGTGGACTTGCAATGGCGACTACTGAACTGTGCTCCGCTCGCATGCCCTCCCTACCTCCCAAGTGCCTCCTAGTCGCAGCCCATGCATCGTCCCTAGCCCCACGCCGCCTCATACTGCCAGACGAACGCTACTAGCTCCTCTCGTGGTTGGACGAGACTCCTAACCGTTACCACACCTCCCTTCTATCCCCACTACCGTGCCAACGGCGCCTCCAGTCGTACCAATCTTCCCCGCGGCCACTTCACGCGGCTGCCTCTACGCTCGCGTTTCAATTCCTCTTGTCCTTCCATTTTTTTGAATTAATCAATTCCGTCGTGAATATTTCCATCTCGTCTCGCAAATATTTCGAAATATATTGTACATTTAATCGCTGCTTATCTTGTGACAAATACCTTTAACTCGATACCCCGAATTTAGGAGGGAATGCAAATTTCGAATACATGGTAAATTCTTTTATCACCAACAGCTGCTACATTTTACTCAACTTTTTAATCGAAAACTGTTGAGAATCGAATGCAAACATATTGAGAATAATTAAATGTCGACTGATCGCTGTCAAAAATAATTGTTCAAGAACATTTTTTTTCGTTACCGTTATTTTTTTCCAGGAAACAATTTATCCAATTTGTCAAGTTTTGTAAGTATAACTTGTTGCGACATCTTCCTCGTGAAATACGATTTTAACAATAATAAATTTTAATAATGAAAATTGTGTTGGGTTTTTGTCAATCGAATTTGCAACACAAAAGAACATTTTGAAGTTGCCTGCGCGACAATTGTACTTGCGGTACCAACGTAAGAATCGTAAAGTACCTTTATTCCCAGTATACGACGAATTTTCGTAAAAATATGTGTATACATATATGTACATCGTAATATTGATACTTTTGTTTAATTGCATAGAATATACGAGTACTTGAAATAATAATAATTATGAAAAAATATTGATCATTCAAATGAAAATTCATAATTACGATCATTACTTTTTGTATTAATTATTACGGCCTGTGCCAATGTGTGCTTAATAAGAGATAGGAGCTTAATAATTTGGTGCAGATTAACAAGCAATTTTTCACTATCAGAAATTAAACAATTGTTTATTTCATTATCGTTACTATTGTCCTTTATCGGAGTGGTGCATGTATGTGTATTGGTAATTAACAGTTTCCCGTATTTGATACTCATAACCTATAAATATTGAACTATCCAGAGAAAATCTAGTATTTACTTTTATCTTTTTACATTCCGATGCATTCTGCCATCTCACGAAGTTTAAATCCACGAGAAAATTATTTAACAAGAACAAACATATAAAATCATGACATAAATAGTCATCGAGTCTGTCAAAACAACAGAGAACTATTTTGCGATCTTATCTAAACTTTCGAACTGTTCGCGTGCTTTCATTGTTCCTTTTTAAAATTGTATTTTCGTTTTTTCTTTTTCTTCCTTTTTTTCATAAAATACCTATTAAAATTGCAAGAATAATAGACATTTTCTATCGTATACGAATACGTGATAAATCGAAAACGGAGTTCGATTGTATATATGCATTTCGATCAAGTGCATTATCTTTATCAAAATTATAGTGAATATCTTTGTCAAGACAATTTGCCAGTCTACGTTTAACAATAGTTTAATTGTGCACATAAAAGTCACATAAAAGCACACATGTAGAATGAAATTTTTTTACTTGGAGAATATTTTTCACATCAATATGTCGTGGAAGTATTATTTGCAAATAACTTTTTTATTCTCCACGTTGAACATTCTAAATGGATCGTTCGATGGATTTCACAATGTTTCATGAGCGATTTTATGAGAGATGTTTAACATAAATCGTAACATTGAAGTCACATATTGTACTTCTTTATTCCAGGAAAAGATAGTGATCATTCGTTCGATAAATCTTTCCACAGCGTGAAATATGTTAGTTTTATTACTCATTTTTTTACATGTATTATTTGCGGGTAATTGTAAAGAATTAGTAATATTTACTTGATACGTTAGTGAAATTAATACATCAAAAATGGTTGAAGTTTTCAAATGAGGTTAAGTAGAACATATGTTAGCTTGAATATTTACGTTCGAATTATTTCTCTACCTATATGGTAGTAATTTATTTTGTACACTTGTAAGTGTAATTACTGTATGATTAAAGAATATAATAATATATTACATTTTTTTTTTATGATTCACGTTTGTTTCGCCGAGTATCATAATTATTTGTAGTATTTCGAGTATTTCTTCTCAATATTATCAGTTTTTAATATAAAAAAAAAAAATAATTTCTATAATATATTATATATATGTATATGTGTCAAATGTATTTCTTATTCCTTTGTATGAATATATATATTATACATATACTTATATATATTTTATATATAAAAATACGTATATAATAATACATATGTTATGAATTGTATGATATATCTAAATTTAATTATTAATTTTTTGAATGACTCATAACTTGTCTAGATTATCCAATTGAATCAATAATGTTTATAATTTGTTTCTTGTTATTGGGCAAAAACTCATAACTAATAATTCATTGTCCTAAATTTGTCCTAACCATGTGTATTTTGACAGTGTTCCAAATTTCAACATGACACTGTACATAATATGAAATTTCTAGGGAATTCAATTTTACCACTAGTCTTACAAATTTTACTTACCATTGCAATATGAAGTAAAGTTTAAAATATTATTTGTTAGAACTAGAAATATAATGCGTAAACTTCTAGAAATTCAAATCTTATATTGATAATTTAATATTTTCTACAAGTAATTTTTATTTCTACTGATTATAAATATCCAATAGCTAGTTAATACATTTGATGTTAATCAATTTTTTACAATACTTATAGAATAAATTTAATATCTTTTAATATTAGATGATTATAGTATTTCTTGCTAAAAGAATGTCATTCTATAATATACATATATATAATTATCAATACTTACTTATTACATAAATACATACGGTTGAAAAGTAATTAAATTAAAGAAATTTTTTTCTAATTCTTATTTATTTTTCAATAATATTAAAATTTCCATCAATATAATATAATTCTTATTCAAACAAAAAAATAATTTAAAAATTTTCGTAAATTCTATAATTAAGCGTATATTTAATAATTTCAGAACTTTTCATAAATTTACAATAGAATGATTACGACAAATAACCTTGAATATGTGATGTCTCCCGACGTTTTAGAGCAGTTTCTACGTCACTGCGGATTTTTGCGTTCAACTCTCCCTACTAATATCTATTCAATTCATTTCTCAAACTTTCTCTTCAGTCGGCAACCAGGATGAGTTAGCCTGATCTGGTGTCCTAACAGTGTCTGTTCTTAACCCGGGGATTACCCATCTGGGGGTCTAGTGCCGGGATGTACGTGCACTAGACCCCACGTGGGTAATCCCGGGTTAGGTTTGGGTTAGGGTTTTGGGTTACCATAAATTTTGAAGGTATAAACATCATCAGCCGCTGGTGGGTGCAGCCTACTTATGGATCGATGGCGATCACCAGGTTAAGTATGCATTGTACGCATAATACATTAAGTCCGCCGAAAGTTGGCCCTCTTGGGGCGTGACAAATAAACAAATGAATGATTCTGAGAGAAAATAAAGAAAATAAAGAAAAAATTCTAGAACTTACAAATTTGTAAAACATTTTAAAAGACTACTCCAAAGTATTAAAGAAACATGTTGTTTCATTAATCTTTAAATGAATCAATAGTATTATCTATAATTTGTAATTTGTACATTGGCTATGAGACATTAACACACTATCGGCAGAAAAGATATTAATACTTTTTGTAGGAAGTACATTTTTTGATTCAGCAAATACTCTGTACTGTTTCTGGGTACAGAAGGCCTACAGTAAAGAAAGATCCTCCTGGACGATTGTCATCAGACTTGCGGAAACATGAAATTATAAAAATTGTTACTGCGTTAAATTGTTACTGCATAAAAATGTTGCGTTTGTACAGTGAATAAAAAGAAATAAAAAGAAAAGTTTGACTTCTTGTATGTGTAAATTTGGCGAGATTAGGGTGAGTGTTCCCAAAAATACCATAGTTTAAAAAATATAGAGTAAAATATAGAATAAAATAAAATTACTATACAAAAAACTGGATGAAAAAGTATTTGTAAAAATTAGTATACTTTTGTCTTATTACGTGAACGAAAAATGCCCCGTCCATGTTATACATTAAATGAAGAAATAAAAAACTAAATTAAAAATTTCATTTTCTTTTGATTTCATCAATATGTTTAAAATACTATATACTGCTTATTTTCCAAATTTCATTGAAATCCTACTATTAGTTTTGAAGATATTACATGTTTTCTAAGTGCATTCTTTTCATACATCGCTAGGCCCTCTAGGCACATCAATAAAGCGCGCGCTGTAACCCGCCGATGGTGTGTTAAAATTCCGCTGAAAATCCTTTTCTTTTTCTTTCCATTTCAAAGAGGAAGTGTTGATTTTATAACTGAATTTAATTACAAAGAAAAGATAAGTTTTTATTAAAACAAACGGGCCGAACCATTGGTCAATGATGAAGACCTGCAACTTTCAGTTTTTTTGTTTGACGCACTGTTCTGCTAGCTTCACTGTCCGAGGATTCAGATTCCGTATCGTTATAACCAGGCATTGGTACTTCTGATTTCACTTCGCAGGTTTCTGCCGCAAAGTTGCCCGTTATCTTTGCTTTTTCAAGTGCTCTAACTGCAAACAATACAAAAGTTAAACTCAACAGTGCATTTTAAATTCCTAGACGGTCTTGGAACAAAATCCAATTTGACTTTTATACAAACTTTCTGCTGTCAGAGGCAATATTTACTTTGAGACTCCAAGAGATTATTCTGGCGTTTCAAGTCGTCAATATCCTGTTGATGAGAAGTGTTCTTGCGACGCATAAACTGTATATACTCCGCAGCTTTCTTAAGTATCTGCGCTCTACTTGCAACTTTCTCTCCTTGCAATGCAGGTACAGAGTCTCTAAGGCTCGAGAAACTATCCTTAATGTGATCTCTCCTCTTGCGCTCCAACGCATTGTGGTGTGCTCGTTTTTCTGCCTGGAAACACAATGTTCTTTATATTGTACAATTTATGCTTACACAAAATCACAAGTTTGGAAATCTCATTTTCAAACTATGTTATTTTCGACATATTGTTTTGAAGGGCAAATTGATCAAATCGAGTGGAAAGCGTCTACCTAACCTCAACAATATATGTACTTGACATTTACGGAAATAAAACTTCGTACATTAATTAAATAAGAAATATTGAATAAATGAACAGAATCAGGAGAGAAACAAGTAAGGAACAATGTGACAGCGCACTTACTTGAGAATAATATTGGGTATTGTTTGAATGTCTCTGTCTAGAATCGGAATCGTCACCTTCCTGAAAAACGACCTTTTTAATAAGATTCGTCGAAAAAAAGAAAAAAGAAACTACTGTTGACTACTTACGTCGCTCTCAATGTCAATGTCTCGATCATCGTCGCTCATTATAATCGCGTCGGTTGCGTCTAAATAATTGGTAAACAAAAGATCTTTAGTACCTAAGCAATATATACTGCTATACACTGATATACGTACAATACAACACCGTGCCGTGCAATACAGTGGATGCGTGGAAATTGACAGAAAATCACGAAAATCCCTAGACAATAATCTAGGAATTTTATTTTGACCAAGTGATCTGCCTGTTTAATTTCCAATAATTTAGTAAGAAATAGAAAATCGCATCAATTGACTATCAAAATAATTTATGTAAACATTCTTCTTCTTATATTTAATTAATTAAATAACAATGTGCTTACAGTGGAGCTTGTACATTATTAACTTTCAATTATTGCAAATGTTATGACACATCTACAATTTTTTGATAGTTTATCTAATGATCTTAATGTATTCGAATCAAAAAATGTAAATTTTGTACCAAACAGAGTCTTACATTTAATAGAAACAATGAAACATTGTTATTGTTTATTAATGTACTGTATGTTTCATTATACTGATATATTAATTGAAATAAATTTGTATCTTATATTCTAAACTAGATTATTTAACATTTATTATAATGTCATTTAATTTAATTAAGTTGAATATATTAAGAATATACAATAACATATGTTATTGAACATATAGAGTACATGCAATGAACTGCAAAATTATTATTAAAAATTAAATTTTCAATTAGCTATTTAGAAAACTCAAATTGGCTTAAGATAAACTATCTTGTTAGTTAGTTTAGTTTTCAATGGTAAGTGGTTAAAGTGTTTGAAATTTATTGGTCGTTAGTTTTGGTTATGTGATAACCAAACAATGTTAGATTATGTCATAACCTAACAGTGCTGCTTTTTCAATTAACTACTAATACATCACAAAGATATTATTTGTCAGATTTTGTTAAATGATGAACTTGTATTCTTAAAATTTGATCTTGTCTTCTGTATTTAAGTTTATTTAAGTTTATTTAAGTTTATTTCTTTTTCAGGTGTTAGAATTTGAAATATCAGATTGTTGAATACAAGACATGTGATTTGAGTCCAACTTGTCTGAAATAGATGAAAGAAGAAAATATTATAGCAGATTCTTTTTAAAATACATTCTTGGTGTGTTGAATAAATTGAAGTTATAAGTTGAACAAGTTGAAGATGGATCATTTTATTGTTTTAGGCTTATAAAGAAGTGCAGTGAGCATATATATTTCCTCTGCTGTAAATTCATCCATTTCTAAAAGTTAATTTTATCTCTGAAGGACAATTCCTCTCTTACATTCTGTCCATACTAATTCCACTCGAAAATAAAAATGTAAAATTGTAAAATAAATAGTGGTATACGATTACATTAATAAAAAGTGTAACATATATATTTTGTATTGTGTACTTTTTTTTACTATTATTTATTTTTGTTGTTAAAAAATATCGCGATTTTCAAGGCACAAAATTTTGCATATCAAACCTGTTTTTAATTAATTTTTTGTAAATAAAAATACGATCGATCCACGATGAAATCGAAAAAAAATCGAATTTTGTAGGTTTTAAAGCCGAATTATAATTATTCAGGAATTAAATCAAAGTTCTCGCTCTAAGAAACTATTTTTGTATAATAATACTCGTACGTATTTTTTGATATAATTAATTAATTATTTACAACTAATGACAACGCTTCCTTTTTTTTGCATGGTGGCGCCATCTACCGTTAAACTACCGGTACTAATAAATTTTAAAAATGCTTATTTTGGCATTTTGAAGGTCAAATGGGGCATGAAAAGAAAGCTGGGAATCTAATTAAGATGGCACAATCGCAAAAGTTCACAAATTAATCCCCTAAATGAGTTTATTTGGCAATTGAAAATTTGTTCGATTTATGGACACTGAAATGCTAGCGCCGCGTAGCGGTGAAACGGTGGAACTAATCGCTATCTCTGTCCTTGTTGCACAGTATTGCGTTCTTTGTCTACGTATAGTGCTGCCATCTGAGCCACTTAATTTTTCATTGGAACTAAAAGGGAAAATTGGAAAAATCCGATAGATGGCAGCACTTCGTTCATAGACAAGGACGGCGATAACGTGCGACAAGGACAGATATATTTGCGTCACAGACAAGGAGAGTGCTAGTGTGCAACAAGGACAGATATACATTGCGTCACAGACAAGGAGAGAGTTAGTGTGCGACAAGGACAGATATATCCGCGTGGCAGACAAGGAGAGAACTAGTGTGCGACAAGGACAGATATATCCGCGTGGCAGACAAGGAGAGAGCTAGTATACGACAAGGACAGAGATATAGTTTAATTCAACCGTTTCACCGCTACGCGGCGCTAGCATTTCAGTGCCCATAAATCGATTAAATTTTCAATTGCAAAAAAGACTAATTAAACGAATTAATTTGCGTACTTTTGCAATCATTTTTTCCAAATTGGACCATCAACTTGCTTTTAACATTTTTTCTAACATGTAAAACGCGCATCTGTAAAAATTTTGAAATTGCATTCGATGCACTCCCCACCGAATAATTGTACGATGAAATTTTTAATTGTAAATTGAAAGTTTCTAATTCAATTCAATTGAAATAATTGAATAAATTTATTCCTGTAAGTGAAATCCAGCTGTTTTGTCATTTACCTTTGATTTCTATCCCCCTTCGATCCTTTCTCCTTGACAATTTCAAAAATTAGAGCAAGAGACCTTAGGATAAGGAAAATTTTAAAAATTCGGAGAAACTTCGTTTGTTTACATTTAAATGTAAATGAACAAACCAAAATGTAAATAAACAAACCGAAATATAAACAAACAATGTTTGTGGACGAAGGAAAAATTTTCCGAAATTTTCTTTGTTTACATTCCGAATGTAAACAAACAAAGGAAAAATGCAAATAAACAAACGAAATTTATAAACAGGGAGAAAATTTCAAATAGTTGACACCTCTGCGAATGACAATGTAATACAGGCGTCGAAAATTCTTGTTGGTTATTTGGATTGTTGGACAGGCTATTAAAAAATTAAACGAATAATTAACTTTAACTGTGTATTTATTAAAACCATTTAACAATTGCACATGTTATAGGGATGTTGAAATTTTTATAATATTTATGCCTATCTTACATGACTGGTGTCATAACCGACGTATTATATTATCGTTAAATTAATAATTAATTAATAATTTTGCAGGTGACAAGGACAGAAATAGATTTTAGTTCGACTGAATCACCGCTACGCGGCGCCAGCATTTCAGTGTTTATGAATCGATCGATTTTTCATTTGCGAAAAAGGCTAACTAACACGATTAATTAATATCGTGACATTTTACGACTGTGTCTCATGGCAATTACACCCTCAGCTCTTCCTCTGTATCCCATTTGTCTTGCAGAATACATATTTAAAAATTTACAAAATTGTTATTAAATTTTGTCAAACACCTCTGAATTTGTTCCAAGCTTCCACTATCCTCAATTAAAAATCAGCTTTTTCGTCCGTCTTCGTCTGAGCACAGAATCTCCCGATCTCCATCTGCAAAGAAGAAAAGTCAGAAGCGACTCTTTCGATTACTTATAGATCCGAGCAAAGTCGATCGATTTCGCTCGGATCGGCTGAAACTAACGATAAAACAAAAGGAAAAAGGAAACGAGACGAAATAAGAGGGGAAAGAAAGGAAAAAAGAAAGAAAGAAAGAAAAATAAAATAGTAAAGACAAACGACATTCCCTTTCCTCTGCAACCCGCCGCGCGGAGGGTTGGTCTGTGAAGCTGGTTCGCAGGCTGGTCGCGCGAGTAAACGCGGATCGCGGATCGCGAATCGGGCGATTCGGTTCCGTGGAGCGAGACGCGTGGCCGGGGCCACGCGAGTGGGCGTGACCCGCCACGCCCCTCCACCAATGGCGTCTCGCGGTCCAGCAGTGGGGATCGAACGGCGAGAGTGGGGGGAGGGGTCGACGGTCGAGCACGCGGTCGGACGAGTTATTGAATTCGTCGAATTGGCTGCCGGTCAAGGGGCACAAAAAGACGGGTAGAGAGAAGAGGCAGATAGCCGGATAAACGGCTGGCGGAGCAATCGTTTTATTCGTGCTACTGATCAATCTATTAACAGGCTAAGAGGCCCACGGATTCTGCGTAGCGCGCGGAATGTAAAAACGCGCAAGTACCAGCGAAGAGTGGTAGTAATGTCGAAGTTATGTCTGCTAACACTATAGAGATTCACACAGCTGAAACGCTCATTTGCTTAGATCTATCTACCTAAACGTGCTAGAGGCAGTAAATCTTAATGAGTTTTCGCACAATTCGACTGCTTGGAACATCGTCGACATTTTATAACAGTTATCGAGTCTAGGTAGTTATCTACGACATGTTTAATGTCAAGGAACGAAGCCTTTATTTACCTCTTTTACCAACCGTAATGATCTCTGGCAAATTCTTCCTTGCTCTCAACTTTTAATCTCACCTGACTTCATTTTCCTCGCGCTTCTTCGTTTTCTTCCATTTTACGTAGGCTATCTTATCGCTGCAGCATAGAGAGGGAGTGTAATAGTGTTTCAGCTGCTAGTTATGCATAAATAACATAACCACCAAAACGAAAGTGAGTCGTGTACGTAATTAAATTCTTTTTCTACTTTACGTTACTGGCTACACGTTATTGGGTTCAGACAGATTTCAGAGAAGAAAACTCTAAAATTGATATGAGAGGCTACTCTCACTCATCACTGTTTCCTCCATTAAAACGTGCAGTTATTGGCGCCGTTATGTGTACTCGTTGGTGCAACGAGCAGCTAACGACAGCTTTCTTCCTTCGCGCATCGATCGACGTAGCTGGTAAGTATATTTCGCGCGTGCTTGCTACCGTGTGCGTCGCGCACACGGGTGGGGGCAGCGACGCGAGTTTTTTTTCGAAAGCGGAGAACCTTTCCATCTCCTGTCCTTTCTTTCATCTTCCCCCAGTGGTGCACGGTTTTTATGGATAGCCCACGGTGAACTGCGAGAGACCGTCCAGGGGTCGCGTTGCATTACAAACTTGCTGAATTGCCGGCAGAGGCGAAGGGCCACGCCCACGACCAATGGGAGGACAAACCGAGACGCGAGGGCGGGGCTACGATTCATGGCGGTGAAACGCGGGTGACAAGGACGCACTGTTGCAAACCACGCCCACATCCCAGTGCATTGTAAGTATGCAGTTTATCTACGTATGCTCGCGAGTACTGGAATAACTTCTTGGTTTGAATTGTCAATGATTATTTTGCACTTGAACGAGACAAAGATGCAAAAATTCGTAAAAAATATTTGTCAGAATTACCCTCAGCATCCCCCTTGAAAATTACATTGAAAACAACGTCTTTTCAATTGGACGCGATGCTCGGAGAAACTCATTCTCGGTCGAGACGACCAGTCAGTCACAGAAATAACGACGTAAGTATCTATGTGAGTGGGAAAAGTTCGAAACTTACGAGTTGGCGTATCTAAATTACGAGTATTCTAAATTTCTAAATTTTCATCGTTGTGCAATGTTGGAAATTCAGAAAGACTGGAGGAATCACTGTGGAAAATTCGAGTGTCGAGAGATTCAAAGATTTGATGATTCAGCAACTCGGATATTAAAAGTTTAAGTTTTAGCTTGTTTGTACGTCCCCGAACGACGATCTACTTCGTACCTACAATCACGTCTATTAAAATTCATTTACTCGTTACTTTCCAGAGAACGAAACTGGCAGTATGCAGTGACGCGCGGTCGGGCGTAGGCCACGCCCACCGCGCGGCATAGTGGGAGGTGCTCGAGCGCAACGAAAGTAGGGGAAACGGGGGGGCGAGGCAATCGACGAAGAAACAATAAAGAGACTGGTGGCAATGCGATTGCAGTTCGTAATGCGGCGAGGGTGGAAAAAAATGTACTGTAACAGGAGGGGACAGGGGAAAGTGTGTGTGTATATAGAGGGTTAACAAATATATGTTTTTGCTCGTGTCTATGAAGGAGAGGAATTGGTTGAACAGCGAAATAAGGTGGGTAAGAGAAGCAGTAGGGCTGTTTGGCACAGAGGATATTTCTCTCAGGTCCGACGAATGGTAAAACCGAGACTGTTACGAGCCTGATATAGGTCGGTGATCATTCGTTGGCTCGTTTAAATAATTTTTAATGCTTTCGTGGGAACTTGTTATCTAGGTGGTGGTTGATTAGAGCAGGCAGTAATTGTTTCGATGTTAAGTTAGTCCTAAATTAACGAGTAACACGATACTGAAGCTTGGAAACATGGAAATTTAGAAATTTGGATATTTTGATACTCAATTGAACGTAGGATAAATCTTTACCGTATCAGATAATTGGAAATTTAGGAATAGAACAGAAATAACGCAACGAGCAACTCTTTGCCTGAAAAGGAAAAAAGGAAAGTTAACAATCATTAATTGCAATACCGCGACACGCAGAAAAATTAAGTTACAATTTTACACTGACTAACAGATTGCGTTTTTGTTCTTTCGCGCAACGTCACGATAAATAATAATTATAATAAATATCGTGGTGAATAATGTGTTTTACATCGTCACCACGGAATGGAAAAGTTGTTTCTTAAAGCGCATTGAAATTACACTGTCGCGAGGTACGTCATAACGTATCACCTTCGACGTGCCTTTACGTAAACCCGAGACCTCCTTCCAGCTTTAATCGGTGCACTGTCGTTACGCGTTGCATCTCGTTAACATCGTTTTCAAGTTTTTGCTCGAACGACGGAAGCGCACGTAAAGTACAGTCGGCGTTTCTCCACGGCGCGTCTTTACGACCGTTTAAAATTCCTTTTTAAATCCCTCCTAAAAGTCGAAAGAGAAAGAGAGAGAAGGAGACAGAGGCTGGCTCTTCACGTCCTCTTATTGCGTCCGTAATGTTTGATCGCGCGCTCATTCACTTGGCCGGACTGAATATGCAACGAACCTGTTTCCGCCATTCACTGGCCCTCCCCCTCCCACTCCATTCAGCCACCACTTCAGGCCCCTCTGCTTATCGTTTCTTATTTACGAGAATTAATTTGCCCGCAATTTCACCCTCTTTTGGCACGTAGTGCTCGCGTACGTTCTCCAAGAGAACACGAAACAACGGGTTTCAATTTTATGCGTTACGTTTACATGGGTAATTATTATCGTGGGCAATTCCTTACTCATCGTTGGCCTATCATGACACGGTATTCTGGTTATTACCGCTATTAAATTAGGCATACAGACGTTTAATATTTGAATTATATTTTAATTAATATTACAACGTGGCACACGAGCTTTATCTCTCGGCGCGTGGTTTATTGTCTGTAACAGACTGGATTTCCAGAGAAATATGAAATTCTATAGAGAAAGAGGAGAGAGGACAACGTTAATTATACAATTAAACTACAAGTGGATGCGTGAAAACACGACTAAAGAGCTCAAATTTAAGTTTAATTCGATTTCATCGAAACTGAGTTTGATACTCCGAAGAAATAGAGAGAAAGATCGATGGACCATAGTTGCGACGCAAGGTCGCGAAGCTAAGTGACAACAAAGTAGGAAATATACAGGAGAACTCGGTTACGGGATGAGAATGAGGAATAAATTTACGACGATTGCTGGCCTGCGAGAGTTTACGAGGATAGAAGCGCAAGACTGAAATGAGCGAACGAAGAAGAACTTGTCACCGTGACGTTCACGGTCATTATTGCAGAATAGGTCGTTGTGCAAATAAGGGGGCGTGACCATGGAAAAAAATATTGGATACACAGGGTGTATAATACTTTAACTTAAATTCGTGTTTAAAATGAACTTGCAACAACTGAAAGTAGAACGGTACACTAATTCGAGCATTTCATCAGATTAGGCTCACTTTACTCTACACTGAATAACACGATATCTGTATCTAATTATCTAGCAGATATATAATTATTAACCACTTGCGCTGGGCAATTGATTGCGGACCATAACGAGTGACCGAACCGTATACAATTAATTCGCCGCTTTCTATTTGAACTCGTCGGTATGATAATCACTGTATAGAAAATTATTGAGAAGTAATAAATTTATTGTTCGTTTTGCCTGGGTTATACTTAATTATACTTAAAATTGGGATAACATTGCAATTTTGGGCGAAACAAATTCTCGATGTGCGTGGCACGTCATTCCAGCGCAAGAGACTAACCAACTGATTGCGGACCATAACGAGTGACCGAACCGTATACAATTAATTCGCCGCTTTCTATTTGAACTCGTCGGTACATCAATGGATAGAAAATTATTGACAAGTAATAGATATTATAGATCGTTTACCTGGGTTATACTTCAATATATTTAAAACTGTGATAATATTGCAATTTTGGGCGAACAAATTCTCAACGTGCGTGGTAGAGGTTAACCACTTGCATTGGTAAAATGATTGCGGACCTTAACGAGTGACCAAACCGTATACAATTAATTCGTTGTTTTCTTTTTCTTTTGAACTCGTCGGTATGAAGTCACTGGATAGAAAATTATTGAGAAGTAGTAAATTTATTATTCGTTTTGTCTGGGTTATAATTAAATATACTTAAAACTGAGAAAAGTTCTCGACGTGCGTGGCACGTCATTCCAGCGCAATAGGTTAATATAGGTTATCGTCATTCATTTTAGGAACAAATGTCCTGCTCAAATTGAGCATTTAATGGATTAAGTTAGGCTTAGACTATTAAATAACATGGGACTAAGTGTTATATCTGTGTCTAATTAACTAGTAAGCATGCAATTATTAACGTGGCTTGTTGTCATTTATTTTAGAAACAAATATCCTGTCAAAGTGAGCATTTTAACAGATTAGGTTAATTTTACTATATATTAAATAACATGATGTTTGTATCTAATTAACTGGTAGCTGTATAATTATTATTAATGTAGGTTATTGTCATTTATTTTAGAAGTGTATCTACATCTAACTATATCTAAGTAAGTATGTAAGTATAAGATAATAATTACTATCTAAACAAGTATGTAATTATACAAAATCTAAGTTATCTAACTAAGTATAAGATAATTATTATTATCTAAGTAAGAATGCAAGTAAAAGATAATTATTATTACCTAAATAAGTATGTAATAATCTACGTTATCTAAGTATGTAATTATAATCTAAGTAAGTATGTAAGTAAAAGATAATTACTATCATCCAAGTATGTAATTGTTAATATAGATTACTGTTATTTATTTTAGAAACAAATATCCTGTCGAACTGACTAAATAAATTAGATTAGGTTTCTCGCTAAATAACAAAGTACATTGCATTTAATAATCTATCGACCAGCATGGTATGTAATCATTAAATGTAACTTATTGCCATTTATTTAAAGAACAAAACGCTCCGTGCTCCAATTGAAATCCGGCTGAAACTGTTTGTAACAGATTGTTTCGAAGGTGGCGATGGTTGTCTCGTCGATTGCAAGAAGCTGGTAAGGGGAAGGAGAAGGTTATGAATTTAAATCGGTGGGAACTGGGAACGAATGATCACGGAGTCCCGAAGCGGTAGCGTGTAATTTCCGCTATCTGGAGATCCATCGTGCCATTTATTTCGACACATTTTACCCGAGGAAAGCCTAAATATAGGTTTTTCTCTGCCTCTTCGCAGTCTGCCGTGGTCTTAATTATTTCAACGACGATGCGTTGTTCCGGGAGAACAGCAGTGAAACATCGAACACAGATATCGATTCTCTATTGATTCAACTGTAATTAGGCTTCAGTCATTATTCTATAATTCGTATTCTGTAATTACATATTATTATTATTATTAATATTACATGGGTAATTATAAATTATCATTAATGTCACATATGTAATTATTGTTATTAGTATCACACACGTAATTATTATCATTAAACTACATACGTAATTATAAATTATTATCAATATCACATATGCAATTATTATTATTAAATTACATACGTAATTATAAATTATTATCAATATCACTTATGTAATTATTATTAAATTATATACGCAATTATAAATTATTACTAACATCACATGTGTAATTATTATTATTATTAAATTACATACGTAATTATAAATTATTATCAATATCACATATGCCATTATTATTATTAAATTACATACGTAATTATAAATTATTACCAATATCACATATGCTATTATTATTATTAAATTACACATGTAATTATAGATTATTATTAATATCACGTATGTAATTATTATTATTAAACTACATACGTGATTATAAATTTATTATTATGTAATTACAGGAACGTACGCAGGTAATCCGAGATACTTTAGAATTTCCCTTTATCGATAACAATTTTTATTATTTTTTACACTAGTCTCAACTGAATCTAACGTTACCAGTTAGCAGGGGTCGGAGAGCACAGCAAATGAAGCGAAGGATCATTCGCGATCAAACAACGAAACGAAACACTCGAAGGAAGAAGAGACGGAGATTTTTACGCACTTACGAAAAACTACAAACTAATAACAGCTACTACATAATAATAGCTGTCTGAGCGTGACAATGATTAATCGACGCACGAGCCTGTGCTAGAACACGGATCTTGCAATCTTTGGCTAATTTCCACGGATTTTGCTCCATGTTGTGTCGATGAGATACACCAGGGCTTCATTAGTATGCTTTCTTCATCCACCAGATTTCTTTTTCTTTTCCTCTTTTTTGATAAGAAGAACGTTGAAACGATACGCGTACGAGATACTAGCGGCGGCAAGTTGATTAATTAGGTAATTTGTAATGGAAATTCTCGGACAGGTAGTGCGTTCAGCTCGAGATCGCGGTACAATTACCTTTCCTCCGAGAAGTCTCAATTATTAGATTAACCAGAGACGTTCTCGTTACGAGGGGTGGAATGAGGCTAGAAAATAAAAACATGTTACAGATCGAGTCGACGCTTACTTTTATACGCAATCAATTTTACACAGAGTGGACGTCTAAATTATTTCTGCTCTAATGGATAATCTCGTAATCGATGCCCGTAACCTCGTAAACAACGACTAAATTATCTCGTCTGACTTATCTTGGCTGGCTATTGAAAGCGCAGAGAAATGAAGTCGAGAAGAGTAACAAATAATTGGTGAATTTATGGGTTAACTTTTGAAAAATATTCGCGGTGTCTCGCGTTTATAACGAGATAATAAATAAATGCAGGTATAAATATATCTTAGATTTTAAATATATCCATCTATCGGAAAATAATGTAAGTAAGAACCTAAATACTACTCTGTCATTCTCATTTTCCAACGATTAACGACGACGAATAATATTTAAGTCTTCTTTTTATTTAATTTTCTTGTCAATATCACTTTTGTAACATACTGAACGATTAAAATTAGTCTAAATTTCTAACAAATTTTCTCCTTTTGATTATAGACTTGATAAATACTAACTCTCAGTAATACTATACATATATATATTTTGTAGCTTTGATATTAAAAACAATAAAATTTGACATCAGCCTTATTGTTTTGCCTTGACAAACTCTACGCTGCCCACCAGAACACACCATCAGCCATCTCCAAACAGAACGTGTTCCGCAGCCCCATCGTTCTCGATTCAATTCTCCACCCCCTCTCCTTTCTCCTCCGTCGAGAGAAGGCCCACGACGACTCGGTCGAACGTTCGCGAACGGTGGTTACCGGGCATCTTCGGTACGCAGGGAGTTGGCATGTGCATAGCCAACAACAGGTTAGAAGCGTTCAACGCCGGGGACAGCGACGAGAGAAAACAATGTTAAACAAAGCGTTCGCGTAACGCGAGGGAGGCGAACGAACGCACACTATCTACAAGTGAGAAACGAGGAGCGTGAGTGACGGTTCGGGGCGTGGAGGGGAGGGGAAGCGAGGCCACGCCCACCGACAGAGCGGTCGAACGGAGCACGGTAATCGGTGGAGCGCACGGCCAATCAGCGCGCGTCCCGCGGCGAGGGGCCGAGGGGTGGGGGCGAGGCAGCGCATCGGGAGTGTGGGTATCATTCGAGCGCAGTGTCCCTAGAGACGCCGGCGTTGGTTGCTCGATTTTCCTCCTCTCTGCCCTTCCGGTTTTCCCATTCGAGCGGTTTCCGGCGCTCACTCGCATCGCTTCCGGTTCCTCGGACGGACATTTCGCTCGTCTCGTTTCTTTCGAGAACGACCAGCAAAAGGAGAGAGAGAAAGAGTGAGAGACATTGCACGAAAGAGGGGAGAGAAAAAGAGATCGTGCGTTTGTGGATTTTCGACTGCCCGGAAAGAGTCGTTCTTCGCCGTGGAGACTTCGATGCTGATCGTGTCCCCCGCAGAGAAATGGAGAACCTCTGACGTGACACTTTCCCCCCCGAGGACATTCCGTGGAACTCTGGACTTTCTTTGGAGAAGTTTGACTGAGTTTGGTTCGGGATCGATGGAGAGATGATAGAACTGACAGTTTCGAAAGAATCGGAGTTTTCGGGCTCGCTTGAAGAAGACTTTCCCCACTTTGGGGTGTTGTCCTTTCGTTTGAGTGAGAAGACGAGTGAATTTCGAGGGAAATTGTGCAACAGGAAAGATGTTAACGTTCGTCGGATGTCGGTCTTTCGAAATTGATTCTTGAAACACTGGGGATTCGTGTGAAAAGTGAAGAGCGAGTTCATTTAGGTTTACGAATTTAAGAAATTGTGACTCGGTGGGATATTATTTCGTCCGATCGATCTGATTTCTGGCCTGGAGGCACAGTGTGACGAAAGGTGCGTATAAAATTTGCAAAAGGAAATGGTAATTATAGGCATAATTTTCTCAGCCATCATCACGATTTTGAATATTGTCAGGGATACAATTCTAATTGTAAGCAATTTCTCTCTTATATAAATACGTGTCACATTGGCGATATACAATATTATAATATTTTTTTGCGAAAGTAAGGTCAAGCGGCGGTACATACACCTGCCTACCTATAACGGAAAGATGCTCACAATCATGTTTCTAAAAACGTATTTTAAAGTCGTAAATGTCAGTGAGAAATATTTAATCTACAGACATAAATACTAGGAAAACGGATTCTAAGAAAGGAACAGTCCTCGTGATAAATTCGACATTTACATTGCGATAATTTTTAACGGATTCCTAAATCAGGATAAAATATAGTGAACGCCACAATATGGCGAAGTTATTGGTCACAATTAGGTTTTGGTGACAATTTCAACTTGATTTCCTACAAAACATTGGCTTCGATCAAAAATCAGTTCAATTGTGCAGAATATCTCCTCCTTACTTTGACATCAATAACAATAGCTACTTAATTTCAAGATCGTGTAAATATTTCTTTACAAGTATCTCGCATGTTTATCTCTGAAATAATATCTTACGACGCTCGCCTTTTGAAATTAATACCAACAACGTCCAACGAGGTTAACTAATAAACTTTATCTAAAGACTATTCTTTCAGTTCAGCTATTTATCTTATCTTCCTCTAATAATTCCAATCTCGTAATTGTTCCGCTATATTCTCATTAATTTCACCCATAAAGCCACTTGTCACTACCGTGTCATTTCACCGAGCTTCGCTTCGGTATCGCCTTCAGAAATAGCGATCCTCTTTCGTGATCCGTTTCTTTTTTTTTTTTTTCCACGATGCACGCAACATCTTTAATGGGGCTTTAATTCCGGTAATTTCCAATGTGTCTTATCACGTTCTCCTCCATTGTGCATGCCTGTCATTTGAAACACAATTTACCACGAAATTATCGAGCGCTGAAATTGTCGAGAAACACGTGCAAGAGTTTATCCGCTGCTCATTCGATTCCACTGATACTCTACTTTGTACAAATTCTACAAATGATTTCACTTGTCACTCGATGGTCCCATTCGTGCGGAACGATAAGTCAGAGATCTGATTTACCGGGGTCGAAGGATTTATTTGTCCAATTGTCACCAAATTTCAAGTCGATAACTTCGAAGGAAGAATGATCGACGGAGTTCCTTACGAAAGAAATCGTACTTTCTTGGCGCGGAGGGATGGGGAAAAAAGGGGTGTTTTGTAGAACACGCCATCTGGTTACATAGGCGTAGGTAGACTGGCTGTTTTCACGCGATCGCTAATTGTTAATGCCTCGTATCGCCTCGTAACGAAAGTTATTCGCGCGCGCGTGTGTGTGTGTTATATCCTGTTAAACCGCAAATGTTTCGCGATGCAAAAGTTGATTTTGCCATTTTTAATTTCGCTCTTCCCTTCCTCCCTGTCACGAATATTCGCCTCTTCTCGCGACTGTCGATCTTCCCCGATCAGATTAACTCTCCCTACCGTTGTTTTAATCACTTGCGCCGGCAACCGATTGCGGACCATAACGAGTGACCGAACCGTTGTATAGAATAACTCGTCGCTTTCTTTCAAAACTCCTCGGTGTGACATCAAACTGGATAGAGATTATTTGAGAAGTAATAAATTTATTACACGTTTCGTTCGGGTTATACTTAAATATACTTAAAACTGAGGAAATGCTTGCAATTTTGGAAGAAAAAATTCTCGACGTGCGTGGCACGTCATTGTAGCGCAAGTGGTTAACCGCTTGAGCTGGTAACCGATTGCGGACCATAACGAGTGACCGAACCGTTGTATACAATAATTCGTCGCTTTCTTTCAAAACTCCTCGGTATGACATCAAACTGGATAGAGATTATTTGAGAAGTAATAAATTTATTACTCGTTTCGTTCGGGTTATACTTAAATATACTTAAAACTGAGGAAATGCTTGCAATTTTGGAAGAAAAAATTCTCGACGTGCGTGGCACGTCATTGTAGCGCAAGTGGTTAACCGCTTGAGCTGGTAACCGATTGCGGACCATAACGAGTGACCGAACCGTTGTATACAATAATTCGTCGCTTTCTTTCAAAACTCGTCGGTGTGACATCAAACTGGATAGAGATTATTTGAGAAGTAATAAATTTATTACTCGTTTCGTTCGGGTTATACTTAAATATACTTAAAACTGAGGAAATGCTTGCAATTTTGGAAGAAAAAATTCTCGACGTGCGTGGCACGTCATTGTAGCGCAAGAGGTTAACCGCTTGAGCTGGTAACCGATTGCGGACCATAACGAGTGACCGAACTGTTGTATACAATAATTCGTCGCTTTCTTTCAAAACTCGTCGGTGTGACATCAAACTGGATAGAGATTATTTGAGAAGTAATAAATTTATTATTCGTTTTGCCCGGGTTATACTTAAATATACTTAAATATACTTAAAACTGAGAAAATGCTTGCAATTTTGGGTAAAAATACAGGAAATTGTGTTCCGCGAAAGCGCTGTTCAATTAACACTAGAACTACCAAAGTGGCAAAAATGACCAATTTATAATTTGGAAATCTTATATACTCGTATGTACTTGTATATTAGTAGTTTATATTTAGTAGTTTCTCATAAAATTATATATTGACAGAAACTTGTGTTCTTTTTCTTGTATCTTGCATTTTAATTTCTTTGCTGTAAATAATACCCATAATTAATGTCTTTTTTTCATAAAATTTCATAAACATTGCCATTTAGTGACAATAATTTAAAAGAAATAATTTAAATAAAACAGCATCGAGAAACAATATTACTCGTGGATATAATAGTACACTTTATAATACTTTATAATATATACTAATCTATGCATACTATATAATTCTATAATCTGTACTCCATAATACTTTATAATATATTATATTATACTTTAGTCGCCGGTAGTTCCAGTGTTAAAAGTCAAGTTCAATATTCTAAATTGTCTCAGATCTTTGGGGAGCCAGTGCGAAGTAACTTTTGCTAAGTTTATGAGTTTACCAAGTAGGTTGACCATGCCTTAAAACACAACGACTGGCAATTGTAGTAAAATAGATTTAGGTATAGGTGAAATTACCTAAAATTAGATACCTAAATCTATTTACTACAACTGTAGCAATTGTAGTAATTTCATATATACCTAAATCTATTTTACTACAATTGCCAATCGTTGTATTTTAGTATGCAAATTATATAAAAAACGCAATTGTAGTAGTGAATAGATTTAGTTATCTAATTTCATGTAATTTCACGTGAATTTTTTCGATTATTCGCGAATCTGTTTAGCGGAGAGCGAAATTTATAAATAACTTGTTAATTATCGAGAAGTTGGGACTGGGTTCGCAACGAATCCACCTACCCGGGGCATTTTTCTTTTGCAATTGCACGTTTGAGACAAACTTTTAAGTATATATACAGTGGTGATTATCAGCAGTGGCAAAGCATTTAATTTATTACATAATACGATATTCTTAATGCATGCTTGTCACGTAAACTGCCTTGGATTTTCGTCTCACTTCACCCTTTTTTTCCTTCTGAGAATTTAACAACGATTGGCTAGACTTCTGATTTAAAAAAATAAACAAAGCAGTTTCTACAAAGTAGTTTTCAAAGTTATCATTTTCATATTGATTTCAAAAAAAAAAAAAAAAATCCTACGCTGCATCATAGATGATTTTATGATTTGACCACGATTGGCTAGAGTTTTGATTAGAAAAGACCAAGCAATTTTTACAGTAGCTTTCGAAGTTGATATTCCTTTCATACTGATTTGAAAAGATCCAACGTTGCATTATAAGATAATTTCACGAGGCATACATCAAGATGTTAATGTCGATGTCGAGGGTGAACAGACTATTGCAATTTCAATTCTCTTCAAGAAATTCTCTGTTCCACATAGATTCTAATATTCTCATTTCGCGAGATTTGAGGAAACTGAGATTCGCGGGTGATCTCGACCTAATAAAATTTAGATTATCAGATGCAACAAGCAGATGAAAATGTGACCAATGAAAACTTTCCACCGACAAAAGTGACAAATGTGTATACCGATTGCGATAAGGTTTCGTTCCCGGTGCATGATTAACCAGATTTAGGTCGATCCAGATCCGACGTATCATTTCGTTCTATTCCACTGCCTCTCGATTTCTCAAGGCTCCCTTATGCAAATTTACACGTTAATAATTACGATTACACGCATCCCGAGAAAAAATTGCACATAACAATATTTGCAAATTGGGATAATTATTTATACGTAGGCTCGTATTATTCGGTTTTCATGTTTTTATGTTTTCGAAACCGAGCCGAACTGAATTACCTAAAACAAACTGAACTAACAAAACAATTAACAATGATGCAAACTAAATTAAGGAGACGATCATCTCCAACGTAAACGTGGAGCATAATTTTAAGAAAATTATAGCGAATCTAACCTAAAACTGATTAAATGAACTAAATTAAATGAATTAAATTAAATGAATTAAATGAATTAAATGAACTAAATTAAATTAATGAAATAATCATCTCCAACGTAAACGTGACGCATAATTTCAAGAAAATTGGTAGACAGCAATCTGAATTATAGCGAATTCTGAACCTAACCTAAAACTGATTAAATTAATTAAAGTGAGGTAAATCAACAAAACGATTAATAATGAAATAAATTAAATTAACAAAGTAATCATCTCCAACGTAAACGTGAAGCATAATTTCAAGAAAATTGGTAGATGGCAATCTGAATTGATGGCAAATCCCGAATCTAACCTAAAATTCCCAACAAAAAAAAAAAAAAAAAAAATTTAACAGAATTTTCTTGCGCTGGAATGATGTTCCACGCGCGTCGAGAATTTTTCGTCCCGAAATTGCAATATTTTCTCAGTTTTAAGTATATTTAAGTACAACCCGGGCGAAACAAATAATAAATTCATTGCTTCTCAGTAATTTCTATCCAGTGATGTCGTACCGACGAGTTTCAAAAGAAAACGCAAGCAACGAATTATTCTATATACGGTTCTGGTCACTCGTTATGGTCCGCAATCAGTTGCCCGGCGCAACTGGTCAATAAAGTTGAATACAACAACTCAAGCTCCCGTTCGTTTTAAAATGTTTCAGGTGTTGTTCCGAGTGAAAAATCATCGGCTACCAGTACCAGCCAGCTACCCTAATTGGCCTAAAATGATCGCGGCCAATCCGAGATAATATCGTCAAAGGCACGTTTCAATGAGAAGACACCCTGTGGACAGTGTGTTCGCGCAAAGAGTGTGAAGAACGTAGAAGAATGTGACGAGAGAAAAGGAAGACTAAGAAAGAAAGAAAGAAGAAGAAGAAGAAGAGAAGAAAGGTGGCGGAACATTCGATGAGAAAGATTGTCGAAACTCGCAGTGTGCTCAAGTGTGCTGAAGAGAACGAGGTGAGGAACTGAAGGGATCGGTTGGAAAATGCCTCGACCGTCGAGGGACACTTACGGCGACCAGAAGCCGCCATACTCGTACATCTCGTTGACTGCGATGGCGATCTGGTCGTCGAGGGATAAGATGCTGCCTCTCGCCGAGATCTACAAGTTCATCGCCGATCGGTTCCCCTACTATCGGAAGGATACTCGCAGATGGCAGAACTCGCTGAGGCACAATCTGTCGTTCAACGACTGTTTCATCAAGGTATCGTGCCGTCTCCTCTTGCTACTTGATTACGATATTTCTTTAGGTTAGAAGATTAGGTTGTAGGCTAGGTAATTGTGGCAAATGAACATTCTCGATCAGACTCGAATTCAAGTGAAATCATTGACTTTCGAACGCACGAATCCCGAATTCAATTCGGTTAATTGGAAAACTGGAGAACTGGAAGATCTTTGGAACTGTATTGGATAGATCGAGTTATATATTTTTTAGAGAAGCACTTTCACGAGGTTAGATATTATTGGCAAATCGTCGCCTAGAACAGTGACGGCGAACCTTTTTGAGAAGTAGGTCAAATTTTGTTCATTATTTTTTTTTAGTACCAGCTCGTGGGTCACTAAGGGTCAGTGGCGTCACTTGGAAAGGGAGAGAGGAGGATGGTTAAAAACTATTTTTTTTTTCTCAGCTTTATAATCCTCTAAAAAGTTTCCTTTTTGTTTGACAACTTTTACTTTTGCAAGTGAAGAGCAAAAAGTAAATGTCGACGTCAAAAAATTGATACAAAAGGGGTGACATCGTGCCTAGTCACCCCTGCACTATACATTAGATATATATACTTTATTTCTTAATATTTTTTATTGTCTGTTCTCTCTTTTATTATATAAAAAACTGGCAAAGCTACCCATTCTGAGAATAGGATCTAGTGTGTTTTTTTATTGTTTATTACATCTGTTTAATCGTAAGCTATATAAAATTTTTCGGACACTCAACTAACTCATATAACATTTAAGACTTAAGATACCTATATGTATACATAACCAAGTCGTAAATCCTCCATAAAACACAATTATGCATTTATTTCTCCCCTTTAAAGCTCTAACCGAACACTTGTAATTTTTTTTAACATTTTTTGAAAAGCGGGGTTCGAAAAATAATTAAAATTCTTTTATATATATGACGATAAGTTTATAAAAATCAACGCGTGGGTCATTTAAAAAGCCTGCGTGGGTCAGTGTCTGATCCGCGGGTCATAGGTTCGCCATCATTGGCCTAGAAAGTTCGAGAACCTTTCTAAACACGAAACACGAGAGGCTCACTCGGCGATCAGCTTTGATTTTATTTCACACCTACACTTCTGTAGCTTTTTTTTTTAACAAATTGCATCTAATTATTAGACTACAGACTGTTGAATCCGTATTTATAACAGTTACTTGTCAGAACGAATATTCGATCTCTTGGAATATTTAAAATAAATATAGTTTGACTTGATTTAACAAGGCACTTTAATAAATTCACACTTACACGCTTACGAGACAGTACGAACGGAAAAAAGAGCAGGCGACCATTAAGGACACACACATATAAACACGGTAAATGTCTTAGCATGACGAACCTGTCGTGATTAGTATCACATTTCAACACGATCTTCAATTTCAATCGATTTCTTTTGCAAAAGAAATATCAAATCGTATCTGATTATTGAACTACGAACTCTTGAATCGTGTTTAATCATTATTAAGCTATTTATAGCAGTCACTTGTGTGTCGGAACACATTTGATTTTCATAATCGATGCACAAACATCCGGATTGCAACAACTAACAGAGAAAATAATCCTTTGCCTAGCTTCTAGCGTTCTAATTAATTACGCGTAAGTAATCAAATCTGCATACATACATACATACGTCGACATCATTTTGTAAAAAAGATCGAAACGATCTTCACGTTTCTTTTCAAAATTCCAAGATTAATGGGGAATATACAGGGTGTTTCGTAACTTGTGGGATTGTACGCCTAAAAATAACGAAAAAAAGTCATATAAGTATATGTCCTATCTATCTTCGTTTATGAGATATAATGAATTTTCTGTTTTAATTATTATTACAAAAGATGCTCGAAATGACCACCTTGCATCTGAAGACAAGCCTGTGTACGCGTTTTGTCATTGATCTGTTACTCTTTCTATTCTTTCTGGTGTTTCTCGAATTTGTCGGAAGCCTTGCTCTATTCTATTTCGTAGTTGCGTATACGATAGATTTTAAATGTCCCCACAAGTGAAAATCTAATGGTGTCAAATCCGGAGAACGAGCAGGCCGTGCAATAGAACATCCACGACCAATCCATTTATTTGCAAAGTGTTGATTTAAAATGCGGTATGCGGTTTATGCATGATGGAGCTCCGCCGCATTTTAGCCGAGTGGCCGGGCAACTTTTAAATCAACACTTTGCAAATAAATGGATCGGTCGTGGATGTTCTATTGCATGGCCTGCTCGTTCTCCGGATTTGAATCCATTAGATTTTCACTTGTGGGGACATTTAAAATCTATATTGTATATGCAACGTCGATTGAAAATGCTGACATACTACGAAATAGAATAGAGCAAGGCTTCCGACAAATTCGAGAAACACCAGAAAGAATAGAGAGAGAGAGTAACCAGATGAATGACAAGACGCGTGCAGGCTTGTCTTCAAATGGAAGATGGTCATTTCTCGAGTATCTTTTGTAAAAGTAATTGAAACAGAAAGTTCATGATATCTCATAAACGAGGACAGATAGGACATATATTTATATGACTTTTTTCCATTATTTTTAGGCGTACAATCAGCTCCCGAAGTGGGTCCGAAACGAGTACGAAACACCCTGTATAATATGGAAGAAAAGAAGAAGAAAAATAACAATCTCGTGAAAAATGGAGAAAAAAAGTTTTAAAGAGGGGACAATTAATTGGGGACAAATGGATTTAACTAGCTGGAGGAAGACCATTGGTAAGACAATTGTTTTCTGCCTGGTAACCGCGAGATCGAGGCGCAGGATAAGGGAAGTGGAGACATGATTAATGAAACTTAATTCCTCCTACCAAGTTCGAGGCGATTATTCGTAGACGATTTAGTACGTAGCTTACGGAAGTTGATAATTAACAATCAACTCCGTAAGCGTTCTTTAGCTTAAAAATAGAACTCGTAGATAATAAATATACTGCTCGCAAAAATTAGGCGATATTTGCATCGGATCTTGCAAGAAGCATTTGATTTTTTTTTCTTTTTTTTTTGTTGAACAAGAACGCCAGAAAAGCAACATCGAATACTTCTGTTTTTTTTTTTTTTATCGCTTCATATTCATTTTGAAATATCCCCTAATTTTTGTGAGAAATGTAGTATATACACAACCGAAGTGTTTCATCACCGAATTTTTTCATGAAATTTGGCATAAACATAGCGTTCAGAAAAAAATATTTGACCTAATCTCAAAATTGGAGGAGTGCGGAACACATTTTGTCCAAACAATATATTAAAAAAGAAGCCAAAATATTTTTCACAAGATTATCCAAGTAAATGTCAATAAATATCTCGGAATTTATATTTATTTAATATTCACATAAATATTTTATATTATAATTTATTTAAATATTTCGGACAATTTCGAATATTTGTTTACTATACATTCAAACACAAACTACAGAGTAATAAAATGGATAATTATAAAAAAAAAAATTCATTTTCAAATTTTTCTGTACAAAGATCATCCTCTAGAAAAACGAGGACGAGAAATCAAAAAAATTGAAATTTGAAAGAATCTTACCATCTTCGCTTTCTGCTAGCTGTTCCTCATCATCCAAATTTCAGCAACCAGTTGTCGGACAGCAGCGAACAATTGGCATTTGTTTGCCCATCCAATGAATTTTGTTTTTCGAGGGAGACCTCGTCCCACGAACAGCTACATTTAGGCATGTACTTGCTTACTCGTTCGCTTCTTTCGTTCGCGTGTGTGAATGTTAATGTCGAATCAATTGCATATACATAAGCTGTTATTAACGACGATGATTTGGAGTAAACGCGCTTATTACAGGGAATTGAATTTCATTACGGAACCCCCCGGAGAGGGGGGGGGGGGAGAATACTTGTAATATTCGATGGTTATCACTTGTGATTTTCATTTGAAGTTTCTTTTAATACGCTCTTTTTACGCGACCGTAAGACTCCCTATTCGCATACGTGTAAAAATAGGCTTGGATATGATCTATCACAGATCATGTTTTAATTTTAAGGCTGAGAGAAGTAGTGGAGACAAAAATATATATATATATATATATATACAAAAGTAGTGGAAATATAAGTAGTGGAGACAAAAAAATATATATTGTAATAATATCTAATAATGTATAATATATAATATAATATTGTAATAATATATAATATATATAATATATATTGTATTATGTTTTAATCTTAAGGCTAAGAGAAGAAATACAAGTAGTGGAGACAAATATATATAATAATAAAATAGTAGAAATAGTTCCCAATCTATTTCTGAGACTATGTCCCAAGCATATCTAAAATCCTAATGCCTGTCTCAGTAACACTAATAATCCTCATTATTCAAAAAAGTGAATCTTTGATGTAGAGCCTAAACAAGCTTCCAAAGAACATGACATCCAAATTGGAAAGAGAAACATAAAAGAGCGTAAGGACAGTCTAAGTACCTTGAAGAGATGACTAAGAAATTATTGAAGAAAAATAATTAAACGAAGTGATAACACAAACGGCAAATAAAGTTTTAAAACACACTTTGGTTGTGTGTTCCCTCAATAGTATATAATATACTACATTTCTCACAAAAATTAGGGGATATTTCAAAATGAATATAAAGGAGAACTGAACAGATGTAATAATCTTAATGGAAGCTGTTTCCCATGTGATACTTCGATTATTTGAATGATTATAAAATAAAATAAAGACTACTTGATAAATTCAAAATATAATTTGAGCTCATCACGAAATGCAAAGAAATTTACCATTAATAACTCATTCTCGAATTACCTCACGTTGGGAACCACGGATTATGGATAATCACTCTACATAACCTCAAAATATTTTCCCATCAAAGTTCGTTGTAGATAATACCTTGTACGTAAATTCACGTCATTGGTTTGTTTTTTCTTTGTCAGAGCGAACTATCCGACTTAAAAAAACTTTTCAAGAAATTCGTTCAATTAATTTTCCTTCGAACAATTAATTAATAAAACACATAACTGACAATGAGTACGTATAAGATTTTTTGCTGTCAAACTTTCAAACCTTGAGTTCGCCCCCAGGAGACGTTGGGCTCCACGTTGTAGAGTATTCCACTGAATATGTCGATGGATTCGAATGCACACATCCAACCAACGTGTCACAGACAATTTTCAATCGCGTTATAATAATTTTCTAATTACCGTAAAGGCGAGCAAAGAATCCAAACGAGTGATGAAGCGCGCGTCTACAGCGACTCGATGTGTCCATTACTTGAACTAAATTTAAATTCATAAAGGCTGATTGTGAGTCGCATTCGGTTACTATTTATTTTCAATTTTATCGCTCGAATTTATCAACACGCCGACCACAAGCAAAGAAGAAAAATAAGAAGAATAAGAAGAAGAAAAAGAAGATGTACACGACGAAACAAAGTGTGTCCACCACCACGTGGTGTAAATTCTATAGGGCCTTATTCCATAAAAAAATTTTAAAATTTTTCTTAAAATTTATAATTTATATATGAGATAGTATATATTTTACTAATCCTTTCATTCTAGATTTCATTTAAAAATCAGTTGATTATGCTACCTTTGTACAGTCAGTTATATACTGCAGCCATTCAATTATTCATTGGGCAGATTGGCTTAAAATTATTTTCAATAAGACATGTTTTTGATAAACAGGTGAATATATTTATAATATTGTATATATAATATTGCCTAATTTTTTATATATATAATTATTAATATATTATATATATATTTATATATATACTAATTTATTTATTACTATATATATTATATATTATTAAATAATTATATATGATATATATAATATATATCTTATTAATTAATTTATTATTATATATATTATATAATATTATTAAATAATTATATATGATATATATAATATATATCTTATTAATTCATTTATTATTATATATATTATATAATATTATTAAATAATTATATATAATATATATATATATATTTATTACTAATTTATTTATTACCACTGAAACGCATGTTTTTACGGGATTTTTTTCGCTGCAAAAAAGGAAGATGCAATCGTGCTGCTAATTAGATCTTACAAATGAAACACGACTTGTACATCAGACATTGCGTAGATTTCTATCTGACTACGCATCCGTTTTGTTCACTCGCGTATCACGAGAGATAACACACACAAACACTGGTAATCTCTCTCTTTTTCCTTTTGTTTCTTTTTCACGTTATTGTTGAACGAACGGTGTTCAACAATATTCGAGGGATACTGTTAGCTATGACTGATGATTTTAGGGGGGGAAAAAAGAAAAGAACGAGGAAGAAAAATATCTTCGTTAGTTCCTAATATCTTTGTATTAAATTTTTAAATCTGACTTGCAATTAGTACAACTCAATCTAACAAACGAATTGTTAGGTAATAAATGAATTACGTCTGCCTCGAATCTTTGCTAACCCCTGTGAATATTTGAGATTTAATTATACTTCCTGCCATTCAGGAAGATTCAATTCAAACACTCGCTAAGTGACACTAAAGTAAAAAAAGTGTGGTCTGTGAATAATTTCAAATTTCCAAAAACACAGTGCTGCAGATCTACGGAATCACAAATTAATCATTTCGTACGATCACGGTGGTCGAAATAATTTCAAATTTCCAAAAATACAGTGCCTGTGGATCTACGGAATCACAAATTGATCATTTCGTACGATCACAGTGGTCCTCTAACTAACTTCTAAATAATTTCAAATTTCCAAAAACACAGTGCTGCAGATCTATGGAATCACAAATTGATCATTTCGTACGATCATAGTGGTCGAAATAATTTCAAATTTCCAAAAATACAGTGCCTGTGGATCTACGGAATCACAAATTGATCATTTCGTACGATCACAGTGGTCCTCTAACTAACTTCCAAATAATTTCAAATTTCTAAAAACACAGTGCTGCAGATCTATGGAATCACAAATTGTACGATCACAGTGGTCGAAATAATTTCAAATTTCCAAAAATACAGTGCCTGTGGATCTATGAAACCACAAATTGATCGCACTCGTCCACGATCACGTTAAACGAGCAAGATCTCGCGTATCGAAACGGATCGGGGATTCTGAACGCAGAACGAATCGAACGAATCGCGGAAACAGCCGAAAAACGAAGAAGAAGAAGAACGAGAAATAAAGAACGAAGAGGGAGGAGCAAAAGGGACGAGTGGATCCTGGACATTAACTCGATCGTGTTTCTCAGCGATTTGGGTCGAGGCAGGTGCGAAACAGATGGTCGAGAGAAATACAACAGAAACTAAGGAGAGACAGAGAGAGAGAGACAGAGAAAAGAGAGAGAGAGAGAGAGAGAGAAAGAGAGGGAGGGAGAGCTTGTCCTACAACATTATTTAACACGAGCCGCGACGTGGTCACAGGGGACAAGAATAACAAAAAGGATCGGCTCGTTTTGTTCCAGCGAATTCGTACGATCGTTTTCCGCCTTCTAATCATCCCGCAGAGATTTCGTTAATGAGTATCTATTTGTGTTTTTTGTTCTTTTTCACTTTTCCTTCCTCTTTTCGAGAATGATAATACACTATTATACGTTATCTATGGGTATCATATTTTTTTCTTTTACACTGTTCTGTTGGTTTTCGCAGCAAGATGCGTCTGATTGAGTATATAAGAGAGTATATAAAAGAGAGGTATAATATATATACATATATAAATAACAAGTATAATATATATACATATATAAATTTATTATATTTATATATATTTATATTTATTATATTTATATATATATATTTATAAATATAAATATATATATAAATTATTTATAAATATATATGTATATATATATATATATAAAATATATAATAAATATAAATATATATATAATAAAATAAATATAAATATAATAAATACAATATGTATAAATAAATATGATAAATTTATATATAATAAATACAATATATATAATATAATAAATACAATATATATATATAATAAATACAATATATAATAAATACAATATATATAAATAAATATAATAAATTTATATATAATAATTACAATATATATATAAATGTAATAAATTTATATATATATAAATATATATATTTTTTAACGTTGAACAGGTGCAACGCAAGGATCGGCTGTAAATTAACTGTTACGAGGTCATTTTTATGATAATTCGTTAGTAATTTCAATTTTGGACGAAGATACGACAGCTTGGAACTTCAAGCTGTTTTTCGACGAAGTGAAACGCAGGATGGTCACAACGTTCGAGTACAACATCATCGGGGCCGCGAGTATAATAATTTCGGGGACATAAAGATCGAATGTATGTAGAAATACGACGAGAATGATAATGGGCGTTGATAGTGGTGAAAATTCAATTCCCCGCGGGTAGCCTGTACTCCTGTATCATTTACGGAATAGCGTTGCCTCAAATATAAATTGCAGGATGTTGAAAATTGCGAAGCTAATTTCGTTGCTACAGTTAATTCTATGTACACTTGCACAGGAAAATTCATGATGTAGAAAGTTGAATTTTTTTTCCAATTCAATCCAATTTAGATTAGTTTTTTTTTTTTTTTTTTTTTTTGTTGAAAAAGACACGAAAGGCGGGATCACGAAGTTGCCTGAAAGATAATCGAGCAAAAAAAGCAGAAGATCGTTAAAATGATCATTATATTGGCAAAGTTTTTGTTTCTCGTAAGAAACACGCCTTTCATCTCTACAAAGAAAAAGAAAAAAAAAAAAAGAAGAAGAAAAAAGACGCAGTTACTCTTTGACCAACTTAACTAACTCTGATTTAGCATCATGAAAATTAGAGACGATAATTACGACATCACCCGTCGCTGTTATATCCCATAATATATTGGTTTATTATACCACATTTTTCACCTAGTCTGACCATTCCGTTATATCTCAACTCAAGCAGAATAACAGCTCGAGAGAGCTTTTACACTACGCTGCACGACCGTGCGTTTCCTCGCGCGATATATAATAAATAGCTTGTGTAAAAAAAAAAAAAAAAAAAAAAAAACGAAAAAGAAAACTAAGAGTAGAGATACGAATTGCAAGTAGCTGGTAACCAATAACGGTACGAAAACGACGTGTGCGGTAAAAGTAGTATTAATTGAAACACTGTACGTTTAATCACTTGCGCTGGCAACTGATTGCGGACCATAACGAGTGACCAAACTATATACAATAATTCGTCGCTTTCTTTCGAAACTCGTCGGTATGATAATCACTGGATAGAAATTATTGAGAAGTAATAAATTTATTATTCGTTTTGCCTGGGTTATACTTCAACATACATAAAACTGAGATAATATTGCAATTTTGGGGAAAAAAATTGTCGACGTGCGTGGCACGTCATTCCAGCGCAAGAGATTAACCACTTAAAATAATAAATCTATTGTTTTGCCTGGGTTATACTTCAATATACTTAAAACTGAGAAAATATTGCAGTTTTGGGACGAAAAATTGTGCGTGGCACGTCATTTCAGCGCAAGAGGTTAAACAACTGATTGCGGACCATAACGAGTGACCAAACCGTATACAATAATTCGTCTCTTTCTTTTTGAAACTCGTCGATACGATATCACTGGATAGAAATTATTGAGAAGTAACAGATTTATTATTTGTTTTGCCTGGGTTATACCTAAATATACTTAAAACTGAGGAAATATTGCAATTTTGGGACAAAAAATTGTGCGTGGCATGTCATTCCAGCGCAAGAGGTTAAACAACTGATTGCGGACCATAACGAGTGACCAAACCGTATACAATAATTCGTCGGTATGATTATCACTGGATAGAAATTATTGAGAAGTAACAGATTTATTATTCGTTTTGCCTGGGTTATACCTAAATATACTTAAAACTGAGAAAATATTGCAGTTTTGGGACGAAAAATTGTGCGTGGCACGTCATTTCAGCGCAAGAGGTTAAACAACTGATTGCGGACCATAACGAGTGACCAAACCGTATACAATAATTCGTCTCTTTCTTTTTGAAACTCGTCGATACGATATCACTGGATAGAAATTATTGAGAAGTAACAGATTTATTATTTGTTTTGCCTGGGTTATACCTAAATATACTTAAAACTGAGGAAATATTGCAATTTTGGGACAAAAAATTGTGCGTGGCATGTCATTCCAGTGCAAGAGGTTAAACAACTGATTGCGGACCATAATGAGTAACCAAACCGTATACAATAACTCGTCGGTATGATTATCACTGGATAGAAATTATTGAGAAGTAACAGATTTATTATTCGTTTTGCCTGGGTTATACTTAAATATACTTAAAACTGAGGAAATACTTGCAATTTTGGGACAAAGAATTGTCGACGTGGCACGAGATTAAAAACAGACGTCGAGCAAATTGAAGCAATTCGAAGCAACGTTCCAAACGAAGTTACTTTTTCACAAATCTTCTCGAGCCTTTTTCTTCAATTCTCTCGTATTTTATAGTTTTATCCTTCTTTGATAGGTTTGAGTGTCAGTTCGAAGAGATTAGAGGAGAATATATTTCTGTAGTTTCTTCGTCACACGCAGAAGCATGTCGAAACGAGAATGAGGAGTAGCGTCGTTGAATAAATCTGCACGCGGCGCGAGCATAATGAATGCAGCTGTCTGTCATGCTTGACGTGGCCAGCGACCAACTCAAAATATCTCGCAGGTACGACCATTGACCAGCTAACTGTACCAAGTAAAAAAAAGGAAGAAAAGAAAACAGTCGAAATTAAATATATTATCTAAACAAAAGGATTCTACAGAATTTAATCATTCTAATGAAGATTGATAAAATTTAAATAAAATAAATCGTCTTGATGTCTTTCGAAAATAATATAAATTGAAAATAACAATCTGTTTATTGAAATTATTGATCCTATAATCGGAATATCGTCGTGGTATTCCTATTAATCCTAAGAAATGTTGACGAAAAAATGTAAGAGTAACACCAATAAATATAAAAAAAAAAATTGAAATTTTAATCATTTTCTGTTTACTAAATAATCCTGAAAATAATGGAAATCAGTGAATAACTAGTTTCGTTTTTTGGTTAGTTGGGCGCATTTTCAGAATAATTTCTTTCCCGTCTAAAAGGGTTAAAGTCAAAAGGAGAGTTGACCCTCTGCGAGTGGAATTTTCTACGCTTCCAGGAAAGCAGAGAGAGACAGAGAGAGAGAGAGAGAGAGAGAGAGAGAGAGAATTGCAATCGATCGTGGTCGAAGACTAGAAACCAACAACTGCTATAGACAGATGGCTCGGTAATGACAACTTTGTTGTCAGCCATAATCACACGGTAATAAAGCACGGTGGTTTAATGACGAGTAAATAGAATAAAGTTTCAGCTCTCTGATCACAAAGAGAGTCGTACAAAGATGGGAATAAAATCGAACAGTTAAAAACGTTGGCCATCGTAAAAACAAGCTTGATTTCGCCTGTACACTTTTTCTTTCTCACTCTCTTATTAAAACTAACAATATGTCAATTATTAAATTTTATTCGTCTGTTAATTCGTGTAACAGTGTGCAAACATAAACGTGTTTGCGCGTATCTACGCGTGAAATATTATTTCCATCCGGGTAGATACGAAACTTTCTACATATGTATATGCATTTATGCTAATTAAACGGCCGTGTAACCGCATACGGTGAGCTCGCCTCTAACGTGTTACGCCAGTGTGAATAGAAACGTGTGCATGTACACACGTGCACATGTACGTTTTGCTGTTTATTTTGCTTGTTTATATAACATTACACGGCCAGTGGGAAACGTGGTAATTCAGCAAATGCAAATGCTGAATGTTTATCCGACCGATTACTAATTCGTTCTGACACAGAGTGGAAAAGTCACTTCCTACCAAAATAAATCTGTAATTTCTTTTATTATATATTCTTCTTTAATTATATGTTCTCCTTTATTATATATTCTTCTTTAATTTACGAACGCTCGAACGTTTCGAGAGAAATAATTTTTAAAATGTTTCTTTAATAAAAGGAATCATGCTTGAACTTGAATTTAATTTAAAATTAATGAAATTAGTTTTTCTTTTCTTACATTTGTTAAAAAAACAGGCAGAGTTTTGTTAAAAAGAAACTCGAGTTTAATTTAAAATTAATGAGATTTGATTTTTTTCTTATATTTTGATAGAGTTGATAAATACATAAAGAACTAGCTGCAAAGCGGACTTTTGATTTTTACCAAATTGCCGTAGATGTTCAAACTTATGATATATTCTCTTCTAACTAGTTAACGCTCGCGTGGCGCTAGTGTCGCGTCAGCAAACACCAAACATTACGCCAATTTGTACAGACTAGACCAGGGGCACTCCGCCAGGTTTTTCATACATTATAAAGAGCTATAGTTACATAGTATTAAATTAACATAAATTCAAATTTAATTTAATCAATATGGTTACATATTCTACTATTATTAGTAGAATAATAATATTATTAGTTACTAATGATACTAATAAAATATTATATTACTAATATTATTATTCTATTAATAACAGTAATATTACTAATATTAGTTACTTAGTCAATTTAACAAGATTCGGTGAAAAAAAGTTCTGAAATAATAATAAAAACAACAATAATGAAAAAAAAAAAAACGAAAAACGGATTTAAATTTTCAATGGCAGCCACACAAATTAACTCAACGAAGAGTTAAGAGCTCTTTTCTACTTATTGAAAAAAATTTATTCAAATTATAAATTAACAATGAAACTGATAATATGATAAATGTAATAAATATTGAACAAATATAAGTTTGTCGAACCTTTATAAGACTAGATCTTCTCTGTACAAGGAGGCCTAGACTCTCTCGAAACGAAAAGTAACGAAAATGCTGAATACGTACTTACCGGAAGCGTAAGCCCCGTCAACTTCTGGTTGCAGGTGCCGCGGGGGCCGCATCGACCGGGGAAAGGCGCGTACTGGGCCCTGCACCCGGCGGCGCTGTCCATGTTCGAGAACGGGTCCCTCCTACGCCGCAGGAAGCGTTTCAAGCTGCACAAGCCCGACAAAGAGCTTCTAAAGTCGGAGCTGCAGGCGTTGGCCTCGGCCATGCCGCCGCCTCACTCCGAGTCGTCGCCGGTGCTGTCGATAAACCCCAACACGCAGACCAGCAGCCTCACCGTAGCGAACCTCCACCGTCTTCGGGACGATCTCCTCCGTTGGGAGCTGCAGGAACGTCGGCTGACGATGACGTCGTCCGGCGGCAACGGTTCGCCGGGCTTCACCACGCCGGAGACCAGCTCCGGTTATTACCTCCTGTCGCCGGAAGTCCGGCAGAGACTCGCCGGTACCGACGAGATCCTCCGTGGCTACGAAGCCAGCAATCTGCTGCAGACCGGAAGCTGGAGCTTCCCGGGGTTCCAGGTGTCGCCGTACGTGTCTCAGACGCTGTCCTACTTCCAGACAGAGATCCCGGACAGCAGACAGATCGGCGCCCTCCCCGGCGACAAGACTGACTCGAGGCTCTTCCCTCTGGAGACCACGAGGGGCTGCGCCACGCCGCTCGAGCCGAGCGACGGTAAAGTCGCCCGTTGTACCCCGTCAACGAACCTCGAGGCAGGCATATCCAGCCAGACGAGCATCCAACCAGAGCAGAAGCAGAAGAAGAAGAAGCCGTTCACCATCGAGAATATCATCGCCCCCGACGACGAGCAGATCTCGAGCAACTCCGAGGACGAGAAGAGGAACTCGTCATCCGGTCATCATCATCATCATCATCATCTTCTGGTACCCAGGCCACTCTACGCGGGCTTCTCGTTCGGCCTGGCTGCTAACAAAGTCCCGTACGAGACGGCCACTTGAATCGACGGCTTGTCTGGTAGACGATTCGAACGAGGGAAAAAGGGAAGAACACGATCGACGTCGCGCCAACTGGCTGCATGGTCGGTGAAATCCTGGATTATGGTGTATGCCGGGACGTCTGCAGGAAGAAAGAGGAGAAGAATTGTGAGATCTTGCGGGGAATATCTGGAACAGATATCTGGAACATCTTGGCTGCATTCTGGCAATTTGTTTCTTTTTTCTTTTTTTTTTTCTTTTCTTCTTCTTCTTTTTTAATACTCGGTTGCCTTAACTTTGCGTCTTAATTCTCCAGTCTTTCGTTCGGAGAATCGTTTTGTGCTTTGAAATTGTGCTTGACAAGTAGACTTAGTTCTCGGAGCTTTTGGTTTGGTTTCCTCAAGCCTGAGTATCGGCAAGAGTGATCCAAGAGTGAACAAAAGTGGAAACAAATGTCCGAATCGGTGAGATTCGTGATTGCTCATTGACCAGGGGGTGTCTCGTCGCAACGATCAGGCGAATGAGGTAATTTAGCAACTAAACGTTTGCACATTTGTCGTTGGTAGAAGACTTTTGACGCATCTGGACTCTCAATAGTCGGCTGATTAATTAGAAACACCGATTGAACAACAGTGGCAGAGTGAGAGGTGACTTTCTAAAGAAATATGTGAAAATTTTGAAAGTTTGCAGAAAAAGAATCGGTAACGAAGAATCAATCTAGTTAATTATTTGTCGATTAAAAGCTACAGTCGACGACGACTGGATAGAGTTCAGAGTTTCGACTGCAAACTGACCGAAGAACCGCGAAAGTATTGCAAAATAAAAAAATAGTATAAACATTTGTCGACACCAGAACTACCAAAATAATCAAAATTTGAATATTTTACCATTTCTGAACAATCGAATGTTTCCATGTCAGATACTTTATAAATGTTGTTGTTGTTATTATTTTATTTGTGAGTATCATAAGCATTTTCTTTGACTTTAACGTCTGATTGGAGACTTGAGTAGATCTGGTGTTAAATGCCACTCGCTCGATCACAAATTTCATCTTCAATTGAAAGAATTTTGCAGCCGAGATGTTTCAAACGAAAGTTTCGATACGAAAGCGAAGGTAAAATAAAATTCGTGCGGTCAGTGTTTCAATGTTTAGAAACGAGTGTTTGCACCGGTTCGTTTCGTCTCTTTTCTTTTCTCGATTCGACTAGCGTAGGAGTGAAAGAGACGAACTGGAATTATGTTGAGCGTAAATCGAACGAAACTGACGAAATCGGTTGAGTGACAACTAAGATGAAATGATACGGTGTTCGACGATTATTTGACGACTGCAAGTTGAAAATCGAAATCGGATAAATCAATCTGGCGTTCCTTTGGCAACCTGGAGTAAGAAAATTAATAATAATACACATAATATAAGAATTAATAATATATATAATATTCTTATATTAATATATAATATTCCGTATTTATTTAACATAATTCGTTGAAAGTTTCTCTGCTGATTGTAAGAGTCGCACGGCTCTGCAAATCTCTTTCGCAATATCGTCGAGCAATTCTCGAACACCGAATTATCACGGATAACGATAAATCGAGGATAATAATATATTTAATATGTTTAACAACGTGTACTTGCATTTAACAAGCAACGACACGAAACATTTGCCTGTACGTCATTGCAGCAATTTGCATTCGCTTTGCAACGAAGGATCTTGCTTGAGCAAAGGAAGGGAAAGAAAACGAAAACAGATTTAAACATTTGAAGAGGAAAGGAAAAGATGAAACGAAAAGAAAGAAAGAAAATGGAAAAGATGGTATTAACCTTCTAAGTACTAACGTTCGATATATCGACACTTATGTAATATCTGAGAAAGCTGAATGTCCGATATATCGACGGCCTCTCTCTTCTTGTTTCGAGTAGCTTGAGTCTTTATTTGATTTGATTAACTTTGAAAATATAGAAAGTACGATAACTCATATGAAAACATGTAAAATTAAACTTTGTCCTTAGAAGGTTAAAGTAGCAAGTTGAAACGTACGATTCAAAAAAGAAAAAAACACGTGACACGATTGAAACGCCATTTAGCGAACGATGTTTGAAGAAAAGCGCCGAAGAGGCGCGTCTACCAACATTACGAGCGTAAAAAAAAAAAAAAGAAAAGAAAAGAATTAACACAGAGGAGATTAACTCGAGTGAAAGTATTAAAAACTGAGAAAAAGTCGAGTACACTCTACTGAATACATTATACAACGATGATCGAACGTGTGATTAACAACGGACTCTCTTGGTTCTTACGGTTCTTACAGTCTCAAGTGACTGAGAAAAAAGAGGAAAAAATAAAATTCCCTAGAACGGCGCGCGTAACACAGGGGCTGATCGAAAGAAAATACTGAGAAGACGAGCGAAATGTGAGAACAATTTTCGTGATTACTTTATTGCGCAACTCTCGCAAACCTAGTGTTCTAGCGTTTGAAAAGAAAGAAAAAAAGAAAAAAAAAAAAGAAAAAATGTACCGAAATATAATTTTCATTCAAAACAAGTTCGCGCGAATTAAAATTACCTCGGCAAACGTAGTCGTACAAACATAGAAAATCCCGGGCGAAAGCAGAATGTTAAACGTTCGATTCGAAAAAAAAAAAAAAAAAAAAAAAGAAAGAAAAAGAACTCTCTGAAACCTATTTCTGCCGGTGTTCCCGAAAATACGTCGCAATCCGTGAACGAATTTCTTCCAGACAACTGACCCTAATCCGGCATTTCTCTGGCCGGTCGTGCGCCTCCGTATTCTGAACTCGTGAGAGAGAATCGTGTCGCATTTCTCTTGTCAGACGAATCCTTATTGATATACTCGCGCCAGAACGTTCGTCACAAGCCGCTTCCCAGCGTCGTCAAAAGGCGACGAACGGGCCATTTCTAGGGTGCGCGAACATTTAGCGATTTTTACGACCGCTCGAGAAAAATATCATTCGCATTTTTTTTCAGAGACCTGAACAATTAATCATTAACACTCTGTAAAGTGTAGAAAGTTGACACAATTGGAAAATTTTATTTTATTTCGAGTTGAGACTCGCTGCTTCACTTGGAGCAATTATTATAACTGTAGATTCGAATTCTCAAACTGACAGAAAAATTAATTGAGCACAGCACGGATCTCAGCAGTGATTTATTTGGAAGAAAAATTTGTTCAATTATAAATATTCTATTCTGTTCATCAATACTATAATTTTATTAATTGATAAATGTATCATTGTAATTAACACCAGAATTGTCAAAGTGATCAAAATGATTAATTTATCATTTTCGTTGCAAGTTTTATGCATGTAAAATTGTGTTGTTTTTTTCTTTTAGAAATTTCAGGATTACACATCATCGCAAACGCACGTAACAATTAATTGACTTTATCATCTTGAAATAAATTCGAACAAACAACGATAACAACATTTGTTGATTCTCGATTGTCACAGAATTACCAGGCTAACACAATAATTTCAAACATGTGAATCACCACGTTTAGAATGCAATTTTGAATGAATTTATTATTGGCAAGTTGAATTTCAATTTATTAAATTTATCTACGACGTTTCAATATTCGAACACTCGAGGCCATTATTGTCCTATTCAAGGGGAATTTTGTAATTTTACTTTAACGTTTAAGTAATATACGGTGAGAATAGAAGGAGAATTTAATTCCTCGCGGAAAATGAAGTGAAACTTGCAGTATGAAGAGATGATTTCTCCAGAGAGGATAACTGTATTAAGTGAAACAGTATTTTCGTTCGTAGCATCGGCCACGTGTCGTCTGGCTTAATCGAATAATTTTAGTTAATTACGTGAAAAAATTTCTTTTTATCCAAGACGAGCAATTATTGATATTGTATTCATTTTTATTGCAATTATTTGTAAACTAACTTGTAACTCTGTACATTTGTATCTATATCTTGAGAATATATATTGATATAGATAAAAGTTACATTTTGGAAATATCTAAGGAGCAAACTGTTCAATAAAACTTAGAAGAAATTACGTATGAATTATGTATGTAAAATAAGAAATACTAATTATCTGTAATTTTTTTCTCGAAAAAGAAAAAAAAAAACATTCAATCTATTAAATATTGTATTCTATTCAAAGGCACATTACGAATCCGAATATTTATCGAATATAAATATAATTTTGTTGGTTCTATTATACAAGATGTCTAAATTCTCTCTCAGTTTCTATTTTTCAGATTCTATTTAAAAAAAAATGCGAATTATGCATAAATGTCTGTATAAAAAGTTGCAAGTAATAAAAAAGAAAAAATAATAAAATAAAATAACACAATAATAATAGAATAATAATAGAATAATAATAAAACAACACGATAATAATAGAATAATAATAAAACAACACAATAATAATAAAATAATAAGAGAATAATAATAAAATAAAATAATAATAGAGTAGTAATAAAATAACAAAATAATAATAGAATAGTAATAAAATAATAACAAAATGATAACACAATAATATAGTAATAAAATAAAATAATAATACTAGAATAATAATAAAATAAAATAATAACAATAGAATAATAATAAAATAAAATAATAATAATAGAATAATAATAAAACAAAATAACAACAATAGAATAATAATGAAATAAAATAATAACAACAGAATGATAGTAAAATAAAATAATAATAGAGTAATAATAAAATAACAAAATAATAACACAATAATAATGGAATAATAATGAAATAATGGAATAATAATAAAATAATAACAAAATGATAATAAAGTAATGAAATAACAATAGGAAAAATAGAAAAAACCATGAGGGGAACAAAAATATCGATCAACAGACGTAATGAACTCGTCAACCTTCATTCGTCGTCGAACAGGACAGGAGGAATCTTAACGTACGATTTGATCAGCTCTCAGACTTTTCGTTTGGATCAATTGTCCGGGACTCGGCGATTTATTACACGGTAGACAGCCGTAAATTTCACCGACAGCAGATAATCGTCGATTTCAGAGCTTCGTAAGCTACGCGAGAGGCATCTTAATCTTCGCGTGAATCAGAATTCAATTAAAGAGCAGGGGATACAAGGGTGGGGAAGAAGCACAGGGGAGAAAGAATTGTTTCATTGAAAAGAAATATCACCGCTGCTCGAGATAGTGGAATTTAGCTAAGAAACGTTCTCTGCTCTTCACTAATGCAGCGAGGTCAGTTCAATTTTATCTAACACACTGTTAATTATTCCGTGAGAGATTAACGGATGTTAGAGATTTATTTTGCTTCTGTTGAATTGAAATTTCAATGATCACGTCGGTTTAGGAGTAATTTTATAGAATTCTTGAATAATGCTAAATTTCTACGGGAGAAATTTTATTGTAAATACTCCTGCCTGCTTTTTCTTTTTAATTTTCAATAAAAAAATTCTTCAATTCCTGTATAGTATAGATCTACCTAATTTTATATATTTTAATGACACGTCAGTTTAATAATTATTTTATCGAATTCCAGAGAGGCAATTAATTCACCATAAAAGGAATTGTTCCTTTATGCTAATCTTTTAATAAAAATATTCTTCAATTTCTAGAGAAAAAGAACAAACTCAGTAAATTTCAGAAAATTTGTGTAATTAGGATTTAAATGATATGATAAATTGAGATGGAGACTAATTGTAAATAAAACAATATCAAACAAGAATTTGATACGTTGAACATTTCACAAAGTGACGAACCAAAAGGATAATATAAAGAACAAGATAACAGATGATGAAGAAAATAGCTAAATTTGACAAAAGTTAATATTTCACAAAGGCTAATGTAGCGAACAATACGATATTTAATTAATATTGAATAATATTTAATAAACAATTGACACTCGAGAGTAAGAGGGATTAAATGAAATTTATATTCCACAAAAGAAACGATCGCAAAGTACCCAATTTGATTCCCCTATTTTTCAATTACTCTCGTTAAATAATACTGAACTGAAAAAGATTTATATTTTGATAAAATATTCATATACAATTCATTTATATTATTAATAAAGATTTTAATAGATTTAATAATTAAATTAATTCAAATATAATTAGAAATAATGATTAATTATTATATTTTAATTTAAAAAAATTAATTCTTTTATCAGACATCTAGTGTACTATATAAATATAAAATAAATTTTAATAAATTATAACAATTATTATTATAATTTATTTTAACTTTAATAAATTAAAATAAATTATAATAATAATAATTTAAAAAATTATTTAAAATTAAATATATATATAATTTTAATATAATTTATATATATATATATATATAATTTTCAGCTGGAATTTTTTGTCTCCGTTAAATTTAAAAAAAAAAAAAAATAATCAACACGTGCGCGAGCGCATCAACTGATTGTTGAAATTCAACGTTCCTCAACAACTGTTATCAACGCGTTCATACCGATGGTGGTCCCGAACCAAAACAAAAGGCGTGTCAAGCCGAAAGAAAGGCACCGGACGGGCTATCGATTTTCGAAATTAACGTAGCTTGTTAGCGGCGGCATCGGGTTTTCTCTCCTCGTCGGACAAAGAAAAAAAGAAAAAAAAAAAAAAAAAAAAGAAAAAGAAGAAGGAGTTTAGAGGTTTAGAGGTTAGAAAATGGATTTCGATGTGAAGGATGGAGGTTCTTAGTATTGTTAGATCGAACCGCGTACATACACCTCTCTCGAGCAACGGAAGTGTTCTTCAATATGGCCGAACGAAGGAACATTGAACGCGTGAGAATCGGCAACATAGTAGTTCTTGTACTCGTAGTTCATAAAGTCGGTTTCACGCTTGACGAACGAGTACGGACGAGCATTCGCGAAACGGCACCTTCGACACTTTCGTAGTTCGAAAATAAACTGCACGAAACTCAGTCAAATGTTTTTCAATCGTTTGCGACAGATAGTCGCAACATTTTTTTTTGCAACGTTTATCAACTTCGTCCCCCCTCGTCAGCCAGTTTCTCCAGAGTCTAGATTTAGAATGATAATCCAGACAGAACGCAGTGATAATTTTTAATCGAATCGTTTAACGACGATGATAACGATTACCTTTTGACGCGCTCGTTCGTCCGAGTTGGTTCGCGATCGTTCGCCACGCGTGAACCAGGCTTAATAGTCACGCTCTATCGTCCATTATGCATAATCGCGAGCCTAGTTAACGTAAGATCCTCCGAACAGCTCTCGACAGATCGTTCCTCCCCCCCTTCGATACTCGAGTAGTGAAAATTTTAATTTATCGAACGACAACGCCGTAGATAATGAATCGATAATGAATCCTCTCGTGTTTACAATCCTTACGTTTCGCTTTGTCCCCAGTTTCGGCGCAGTATTTCTTCGTTTTGTTCCAGTTTTTAACCCCCTTTGCGCTGGGCAACTGGTTCGCGGACCATAACGAGCGACCGTGGCCGCGTACAGTAATTCGTCGCTTTCGTTTTCTTTTCGAACTCGGCCGCTGGATAGGAAATTATTATGAAGTAGCTTTCGAATTGAATTTCAATACTATTTTATTCTTTATTTCTCTCTTTCTCTGTCTCTCTCCGAGTATATAAAATTGCAATCACGCGCGACAGAAAGTTTCCTTTGCCCTCCTCTCGCCTCAATTAAAACGTAGAGGCCTCGATTGTTCTTTGTTAACGACGAAAGGTTTATTTATAGATTTACGGAACGTAAAATATCGTTCAACGGGATCACGGTGCGAATCCATTGAAATGAAGTTCATCCATTGTGCGAACGACTCGCAAATGATCTACAGGCGTAATAATAATTAAATGTGTACTCGATCGTACTCTCACGAAGGTGCCCGTAAAATGTAAACATTGCTTCGTGACTAAATAAATTATTGTATATATCTGGAAGAACATTCTCAATTTTCCACCCTACATTTCAAACTGTCCCTGCATATATTAATTTATTACACAGAGTGGTAGAGTACATCCATAATACTTTTCCTACTCTATTTTCTTCGACGTTCGAAAGAAATAACTTTTAAGACACAATGGAAAGAAAGCTTGTGTTCGAGCTTGATTTTAATTTAATGTTAATGAAATTCGTTTTGACGCTTTATTGAAAAAAGACAAAAGAAAAATAGGTGGAACGAAACTTTTGGCCCATCCTGTATATACATATGTTTGAGAGAACATTCTCTCCAAAATCCCCACGTATTTTAATTATATCTGCAAGAATTCTCAATTCCTCCCCTCCCAAAGTCCCTACGTACATTTATTAGTTCTGTGAGATGATAATTTTTCCCTTTGAGTAAATATCTGTTCTCCGAGGCACGCAAGTCGACTGTTAAATTTTACTTTCAAGACGAAGAGATACATACACGTGCGTTTAGGTTTCCGAGAGAAGAGCGACAATTGCTGCAAAAAAGGAATTTTTCACGGTGAGTGCGACAAACAAGGTACACATCGATGGACGCATATCGAGCCTGTCTCGCGTCGACCAAGCGATTATTGATATTGAAGGAAAGAAGCACACTTGGGCTTGCTACTTTCGACCACGGAATTCCTTCTAATTTAATATCCCTGGCCGATAAATCATTCGAGGGTTTCTAATTTGGTAGGAGGCCCTTTGGCCCGAGCCAGAATTGGCCCTTTGTCGGGGCACCGGCCCAAGTGCGAAGAATCCCATTAAACGCCATAAAGAAAGAATTTCTTCTCTCTCCCCCTCTCTCCTTCACGCCAACCTGGTACGACTTCAACTTTCCCCTTCGACAGTTCTGCTAACGTTAATCCGTATTAATTGTCTCGCGCCTACGATTATCCATTAAAAAGAGAAGAAAACAATTTATCCTTCTTAGAAGCTCTTTCACTCATTTCTTTTCCTTTTCTTGTTCATTTGTTTGATCTTCGAGTTTGAATTATTATTATTATCGAAATTACGAATTATTGAAATTAATTTTCGATAACTGAGCAAGTTTTCGGTAAAGACAAACTGTAGACCTAACCTATACATAGCTTTCTCACATCGAAGATGTGTCCTCGAGATCTTGGGACGTCTCTGACTTTCAGTTTGACAATTTCGAAGAAAGAAACTTCTCAGGTCGGAGATTTTCGTGACTCGAGTTCGTTACGAGTTCATTTCGATAACTGAACAAGTTTTTGGTAAAGACAAACTGTAGACCTAACCTATACATAGCTTTCTCACATCGAAGATGTGTCTTCGAGATCTTGGAACGTCTCTGACTTTCAGTTTGACGATTTCGAAGAAAGAAACTTCTCAGGTCGGAGATTTTCGTGACTCGAGTTCGTTACGAGTTTATTTCGATAACTGAGCAAGTTTCTGGTAAAGACAAACTGTAGACCTAACCTATACATAGCTTTCTCACATCGAAGATGTGTCTTCGAGATCTTGGAACGTCTCTGACTTTCAGTTTGACGATTTCGAAGAAAGAAACTTCTCAGGTCGGAGATTTTCGTGACTCGAGTTCGTTACGAGTTTATTTCGATAACTGAGCAAGTTTCTGGTAAAGACAAACTATAGACCTAACCTATACACAACTCTTCCACATCGAAGATGTGTCTTCGAGATTTGGGACGTCTCTGACTTTCAGTTTGACAATTTCGAAGAAAGAAACTTCTCAGGTCGGAGATTTTCGGGACTCAAGTTCGTTACGAGTTCATTTCGATAACTGAGCAAGTTTTTGGTAAAGACAAACTGTAGACCTAACCTATACATAGCTTTCTCACATCGAAGATGTGTCCTCGAGATCTTGGGACGTCTCTGACTTTCAGTTTGACAATTTCGAAGAAAGAAACTTCTCAGGTCGGAGATTTTCGTGACTCGAGTTCGTTACGAGTTCATTTCGATAACTGAGCAAGTTTTTAGTAAAGACAAACTGTAGACCTAACCTATACACAGCTCTCACACATCGCGTGTTTTAAGAGAGAAAAAATACAAAGAAAAAAAGAGAAAAGAAAGAGAAAGAAGGAAGAATGACGCGGAGGGTGGCTGGACCACCAACGATCAAGATTCTTATTATTAAATCTCGCAGGTATCGAGATTACCGGTGTAATCGTATTGATAACAGTGGCGTATCCTCGCGTCCTAACGCCCTGTCCCCGGCGGTTTCCCATTTGCCAGGACAAAGACCCTTTCAAACCGCGGCCTTTTGTGCTCTTAATTTCGGTGCCGTGCGTGAAATCGACACGTTTTTCCACTTAATTCACGGACACGCCCGTTTCTCTCGCGTTTTTCTCTCCTCCGGCGTCTTCGCCCCCCGTTACCTCTCCCCCTTCCTTTCTCGTTACTTTTTACCATCGTAATTTCACACACGTCCTTTGTACTACACATTTTTGTTGGTAAAACGCGTTGCTACCCGACAGATAGTCAGCATAAATCAGCGGAAAGATCTCTTTACAAAGCGACGAAACTTCCTCGATGCGTACGAGCGTGTTTTGGACCTCTCGCGAGTAAATTTCACCTCTCTCGAATTTTTCTTGGCTTCCTTGACGTGGAAAGCTTTGGATCTCTCCGAATTATATTTTAAAATACAAATTTATTTATATATATATATATATAATTTTAAATATTAATATATAACATATAATATAAATTAATATATAAACTATTATATATTATATATATATATAAATTAATATAATTAAAATTTTATAAAATATTTTAGTAGTAATTAATATATAATATATAATATAAACTAATATATATATAATATATATATATATATATATATATATATATATATATATATATAAATTAATATAATTAAAGTTTTATAATAAAAATATATTTTAGTAGTAATTAATATATAATATATAATATAAATTAATATATAATATATAATATAAATTAATATATAATATATAATATAAATTAATATATATTATATATATATATAAATTAATATGATTAAAGTTTTATAATAAAAATATATTTTAATAGTAATTAAAGATTAATAATATTAGTAATATTATTAATAGTTTAAAGTAATGAAAATGAATTTTTTAAAGAAATAAGTAAGTAAAATTTATTTTGTATCAAGATTAATTAATTTATTTTAATAATTTAATTATCTCGAAAGTAAATGATCTAAATATATATATATATATATTATTTCTTTTTTCTCGAATTTTTCTCCATTTCGGAGAGCTTTCGATCTCTCTTTCTCTCTCTCTTTCTCTCCTGGAATTTCGGATCTCTCGCGGATTCAAACGCGAGAAAATTTCACTTCTCTTCACTATCTTGACGCGGAGAGTTTCGGTGCTTTCTCTCGCGTGAAATTTTTGGAAATCTTTCGCCGGCGAATTTCACTTCTCCCGAATTTTTCTTCGCTTCCTCGAGCCTCAAGCGTGCCACTATTTCTGGCGGAAACGACGCCGCACGGTCGGGTGTAATTTGAGGAGTCAGTCGCTCGAATTATATTGCACGGACGGCGAGGAAGAGTTCGGGAACTTTGTTCCGATGAATTGAAAAGAAGCTGTGGCGGTCACACGTTAGATTCGAAGATTATTATTAATTTTAACGTTCGACCTTTCGAAGCGAGCAACAACTCTTCAACGAAGGAACCTCGGAGACGAAGCGGGACAATTGTTGCCACTGCCACCGAGAGAATCCTCGCATTATACTCGGAACGGGAAAGGAATTCGTTCGTTCCCGATTTAATTTCCACTTGCTCACGTTCCGTTAAATTGCTGCTTTGATGCCTGCCGGGATAAATTGTTTCTGTTAAAGCGAATTTAACCCGATGGTAATACGTTCGTGCGCTGCCTTTTAATTACTATTTACTCCCCCTCCCAACCCCCTCCATCCTCTCGTGATAATAAAACAACAAAAATTGAAGCCGCACGTGATTCCATTCTATTCCTGCGCGGAATATTTCGCGAATCATGGTGGTAACTCGGAAAAAAGAGAGAGAGAGAGAGAGAGAGAGAGAGAGAGAGAGAGAGAGAGAAAAGAAGAAAGAACAGGCACTTATGTATATACATAGAGAGAGTTACTTTCGTTTTAAGTTAAATTCATGCTGCATCATCGGCGAACTGGCGGATGTTTATGCAAATTCGCGTTTCCATCCGAAACGATTAAAAACAAGAACAAGAAGCAGATTTATCAGATTTGTCAGCGAGTTATCTATTTAATTAACGCCGCGATCTGTTTCGTCCGCGGGCTACTTGATAGATTAGCAGCAAAACGACTGGGAAGTAAAAGTGAGAAGTGTTTGATCTACACCCATCCGGGGCAATAAAATCATCAGCGAACGAACAGTTGGTAATTTCTCACGCAAACCTTATCAACTTATCGGCGTTTATATACGCCGCGTTTTTTTCTTCTTTTTTTTTTTTTGGAGACTCGAGTGATTTTCAAACGAGCACACGGGAGAAATAAGGAGCCTGTGTCTTCTTTGTCTGTACTCTGCTTGAGCTAGCTGAGAGTTAATAAATACAGATTAAAACGATGCACAAGGTGCAACGCCGCGGTTCGTGATGATTCTACGTGTAAAAAACGTGTCGAAAAGAAAGAATAAAATTTTTTCACCCGAGTCTTCGTTTTCGAGAGGATCGAGCTTGAATATTGATCAACTGCTGCTCGAGTTTGGCTAATTTCACAGTGGACAGGCGCGAATCAATCGACGCGGGGATATTCCACGTGCAAAAGCGAGCAACAAACGTGGAATGAAATTTTTCCGCTTAAGGCGTCGTTTTCCGAGGGAATAAACTTTGGACGAGTTTCGTTAAAATTTACTCCAAAGTACACGTAGTACTTGATGAATCGTCAGACTCGATTTTCTCGAAAAACGGAGCATCCCGCGGAAAAATTTCACTCCACGTTTCTTGCTCCTTTTCGCACGTAGATCATTACCTTCTTCCTCGTGGATCATTATTTTACATCGCGTCTAGAATTGGCTAAAATCCAAGTGTGCTCGAGCAATTTTCAAACTCGATTTCCTCGAAAACGAAGTCTCCGACGGAGGGATGTTTTCAATCCGGATGTGACCACCCTGTAGATGATCGTACGCTTCCACACGACGTTATCCGTCGTTCGTTTCGAAATCAGACGTGTTGCGACCGTCATGTTACCCCATAAAGAGGCTCTCCTCTCGCGCGAGAGAATGTTTCACACCTTGTTCCGTTCGAGCGAAAATTAATTACCGAATCGTAAAACTGTGCTCGGTCGGAGAGAGAGCTCACGCTCCTCCGCGCTCTTCGTTTTCCATTATTCATTTTTCGAAAGTCTCGCGAAACAGGGCGTGCCCCTTATCGCGGTTTTCAACGCGGCCTTACTCGCGATTACTTAGTAGCGATTGATGCCAATCACGACCGCCTGTCATTTTCCAAACGGTGGCTCGACTTTTCCATAAAACCAATGACTGCCAACGATACGTACTCGGCGTTTTCACAAACGCGTCCACCCGCCTTTCACTTCCGCCTTTTTCTTCTGGCTCGAGACAAACGGAATTACACGCTCCCCGCGCGCGATCGAGTGGAATCGATCGAACGATCGTAACGTCGATTGCTCTTTTTCCTTCTTTCCTCCGATCACATTCGCAGGAGTCGGACTCGTCCAGGAAGTGATTCCACGTTTTTTCTTCTTTCGTTGTACATTTGGCTTCTGGTAACTGTATCTTGGGCTGTTTTCTAGAAGTACAGGGTGGAAAGGAAAGTTGAAGTCCGTGGCTGTCATAGATAAGTTGTACAAATTCAAAGAACCAGCTGCAAAATTGATTCTGACCGTTTTTTTTTTTTTTTTTTTTCATGAAATTCTACTCATCACGAAGGTCGTTACATAATGGTTCTCTTGAAAAATGGCAGACAAACATTGTGGACGCGTGAGTTCTAACAGCGACTTTATGGTTCTCGATGCGTGGATGTAACGTTTATATTTCGAATAATGTTAAAAGTTAGTTTCTATCATATGTTCATTTAGACTCACGCTGCAACTATGATCAATCAAATGTTTGTGAAATCTAATCCAGAATTATAAAGTCGCTGTTAGAACGCACACGTTTTTTTTCCACTAACATTTGATTTATCATAATTGCAGCATCAGTGTGAATAATTAGTGTAAGTAATCAAATAATAAAACTAATTGTTAACGTTATTTGCAATATAAACGTTACCTAATATGGACAGCCACGCGTCCAGAACTATAAAGTCGCTGTTAGAACGCACACGTTTTTTTTCCCACTAACATTTGATTTATCATAATTGCAGCATCAGTGTGAATAATCAGTGTAAGTAAGCAAATAATAAAACTAATTGTTAACGTTATTTGCAATATAAACGTTACCTAATATAGACAGCCACGCGTCCAGAACTATGAAGTCGCTGTTAGAACGCACACGTTTTTTTTTTCCATTAAAATTTGATTTATCATAATTGCAGCATCAGTGTGAATAATTAGTGTAAGTAATCAAATAATAAAACTAATTGTTAACGTTATTTGCAATATAAACGTTACCTAATATAGATATCCACTCGTCCACAACCATAAAGTCGCTGTTAGAACGCACACGTTTTTTTTTCCATTAAAATTTGATTTATCATAATTGCAGCATCAGTGTGAATAATCAGTGTAAGTAATCAAATAATAAAAATAATTGTTAACGTTATTCGCAATATAAATGTTACCTAATATAGACAGCCACGCGTCCACAACCATAAGTCGCTGTTAGAACGTACAGTTAGTCCGCAGTGTTAAATGATTAAGAAACTTTCTCGCCATTTTTCGACAGAACTATGAAGTTGCGACCTATAGTTCATTGGAAAAAGTTTCACCTTTGTGACGAGTAGAATATAATGCCAAAGAAATTTTCACGTTGAAATTCAAGGTCAAGATCAATTTCCAAAGTGTAGAATTCACTTATGATACGTCACGGACAAACTTTTCTTTCCACTCTGTACACAACGAACACTATCAATCGAACGCACAATAGTATTTCAGACTATAGTACTTTTAGTACGATCCGTCCAAAATTTTGTTAAAAAAAAAAAAATCTCCTTTTTCCCAAAAAAAAAAAAAAAAAAAAAAAAAAAAAAAAAACGGCGTCCACGTTCTTGTTAAGTGCATTATGTCAACTGTTTTGTTTCGGTCACACGTCATCTCTCTCGATCTTAACGCCAGCACTACCATAATAAAATAATAATTTTCTATTGAAATCTACACACTGTACATCAGCTGTAGAAAGATCGGTAATTTCCTGAATTTACAAACTACTGATGCCTGAATTTTCACATATTCGAACGTCGAATCCGTTCCCTTAGATATTCCCTTCGTCCATTCCTCGCGGCTCAAGGTGTTGCAAGAGGATCCAGCTGGTCTTGTTAACGACTCGTTACCACCGCCGCGCCAGCCACGTGTTATTTTCTCCCCCCCCGCGACTCGAAACGACCCGGTACGATCGGTAAACTGTCCACGAAGCCGGGATCAAAGTGGATTAATGAAATTTCGCCGCGTGTAGTGACAGTGGTAGGCACTACTGGCGGTGTCTGTCCGTCTCTCCTCACTCTCCGCAACTTGAATAGTGTGGAACAACGAAAGAAGAGAGGAGCAACACGACGACGACGACGAAGAACAAGAAGAAGAAGAAGAAGAAGAAGACGAAGAAGAAGAGGAAGAAGAAGAAGAAGAAGGCTGTGGCGGTCGTGCGTCGAGTGGCAGGAAGAAAACGGGCGTAAGTACCGAGACCGGTCATTATTTATGCCATTATAGCTCGGTCCGGCCGGTTGCTTGCGAGCCGCGTAAGGCTGAACGCGGCCGCCACGACTTAACGAGCCTTCGTTTCGCGTTCATCCGAGACCCTGATAAAAGGACTACCTTCGGACCGCCTCTCGACGATCGCTACCCTTCTTCTTCTTCTTCTTCCTCTTGTTTCTCTTTTTCCTTCGGTTCGGATCATCCTCCTCCTCCTCCTCTTCTTCTTCTTCTTCTTCGTCTTCGTCTTCTTCTCTGGCCTCGTTCATACTGTGATTCTGGTTCGAGAGCCAGCTCGTTATTAGTCTTCCTCTGTTTTCCTCCCGAAAACTTCCTCGAGTCCACGCCGGTTTCTCCGGTGTTTAGATGATTGATATCGCTGAACGACCACGGCGAACGCGTTACATTGGGATGAAGAATGGAGAACGTCTGGAACGGAGCTACTCTTCCCTCATTTGCATTTATCCGGATGATCTTCCGCGAGAGTCGGCGAGAGACCTCGCAGTGATTGAGACGGCGATGTCGCGCGTGGAGCCTGCTTCCGGATCTTTACTGTCTCTTTCACGACGATGTTACACGGTTTAAATCAACGCTACCGGCGTCCAGATCCTCTCAGATCCTCTGGCCCTCGTTAACCGACAAAAATTGTATCAGTGATCGTTGAACGTTCACGGGTCACGCGCCAAGTGAACGAGACCGTGTTCAGCCGATACATGCAAGCGCGCCAATTTCGAAATGACACACGTAGGTTGACGTGAGCGAACAGATTTCAAATTTCGAGCCCTCAAGTGAAAGATTCGACTTCAAAGAGTTTGAAACAGCGACGTTAAATAAACTACGAACGTGTTGAAAAAACCATTAAAAAGAAAAAACAGGGAAGAAGATCAGAGACGAGGAATGCTCGTTACGAAACCAGCCACGGTTTTCGAAATACATCACAATGCGATGAGAAAAAGGGAGTAAGAAATTCGCACAGAAGACGAACACGAACACGACTGAAATTACCGAATTGTGTCTGAAAGGGAGGAACATCCTCCTCTGGAAACCGCACTTTCGCGTCGCAAACATCGTTACATGTTTCCTCTCGAACAGGGTTGGAGGAGAGCATCCACCTCTCGAGCAGTTCACGAACAACCGCCAGACGCTCCAGCGTCCGCACTTCCGTTCTCGAATCGATAATTACGACAAAGAGTAATCGCGTGCCAGCTCGAAATCAGCCGGTCTGGGGCCCTCTTTCTCCTCTCGCGTCCCGGGCTACCGACGGGCACGAAAACCAAGCAGCACACCGAACCAACACCGGCCAGTAATTGGATCACGCTTTCAAACGTACTTTCTTTACATTTCCCTTTCAATTTCTCGTATTCTTGTTATTCTCCTTCGTCTTCTTGTTTCTCGTCGTTGCGTTTCGCGTAACCAAAAGAGGATCGTAACGAGTTATTTCGATGTGGCGTGTCGGCTCTCACGATATTTTATACTTTGGTAGTTTAGCACTTTATTTGTCTCTTCCCTTTGGAAACTTTTCAGAGCCTTCCTGTTTCGATTCACTGCTTCGGCCAGCGCGGAAAGTTTTTTCTAACGATTTTTAAGAGAGCGCGAATTTGAGGAAATTTTCAGTTAATAGGTAATAATAGGTAAAACACGTGAGTGTGAGCCTAAGTATCCGAGTTGAGTGTACCTGACTCCTGTCAATTGTTCGACAATAAAATTTCGTCGATTTTCGAAGGTGTAACTGCTAATCAGGATTGTAACTTTTTAATTAAACAACAAACAAGGTGAACAATGTGAGAAATCTATTTTTCAACGTGGATTGTTTCACTGGGAAAAAATTAGAAAATTAAGAATGAATAGTTTGAAGAATTATTGTACAGTATTGATGAACATGAATATTTTGAGTTGATAAATACAATCTAACATTTACATATATATATGTATGAAAATTTGAAGTCCAATTTTAGACTACATTTATCAACTCGAAATATTGTAAGTATGAAGTTTACCACTTCAATGGCCAGAAATAGAGCTAAATTGTCTTCTGTAACAGGAACGATCGATTCCAAACTATACAGACCAGAATATAACTCTTCAAAGTTACACATGACACAAGCACGATAAACGAGTGAAACGATAAAATCTGCAAAAATAAGTACGGGGGAAAGTTATTTTTTTAACCTCTTGCGTTAATAACTAGGTTTGCGGACCTTAACGAGAGACCAAACCGTGCGTACAATAATCCGTCTTCTCTTTTGAATTCATCTGAGGTATATTACTGGACAGTAATTAGTAAGAAATAATAAATTTATTATTTTCTTTGCCTAGATTTTATTTCAATATACTTAAAACTG